>NW_026291686.1:0-31542 GCF_023091745.1 Budorcas taxicolor
GCACCTTGGGCGAGGCAACTTCGCTTCACGTAGAGGTTGGGCTCGCAAACTGAAGTTGTGGGGCTTGGGACCAGGTCTCCGTTGCTCCGGGGCCCATAAATTTTGATTCGTAAGGAGTTACGCGGCCCATAGCATAACGTTGGAAATCTCTCCGAGAGCTCTACGACGGGGCAGCTAAGCCCGCTTTGCTGGGACTTTTTTCGGAGCCCAAAATCGGTCGTTTTCATCAGTTTCTGGATACTTTTCTTGTTTTGCGCTGTTTTTCTATCCCGGATAGTACGTCGTGCGCCGCTGGAAGGCCGACAACCTGATCCATCATATTTCTATTACCGAATCCCACGGCACCTTGGGCGAGGCAACTTCGCTTCACGTAGAGGCTGGGCCCGCAAACCGAGGTCGTGGGGATTGGAACCAGGTCTCCGTCGCTTCGGGGCCCATAACGTTTGATCCGCAAGAGTTACGCGGCCCACAACATACCGTTGGAAAGCTCTCCGAGAGCTCTACGACGGGGCAGCTTAGCCCACTTAGTTGGGCCTTTTTTCGGAGCCCAAAATCGGTCGTTTTCATCAATATCTGGACACTTTTCTTCTTTTGCGCTGTTTTTCTATCCCGGATAGTACGTCGTGCGCCGCTGGAAGGCCGACAACCTGATCCATCACATTTCTGTTACCGAATCCCATGGCACCTTGGGCGAGGCAACTTCGCTTCACGTAGAGGTTGGGCTCGCAAACTAAAGTTGTAGGGCTTGGGACCAGGTCTCCGTCACTCCGGGGCCCATAACTTTTGATTCGTATGGAGTTACGCGGCCCACAGCATACCGTTGGAAAGCTCTCCGAGAGCTCTACGTTGGGACAACTAAGCCCACTTTGTTGGGCCTTTTTCGGAGCCCAAAATCGTACGTTTTCATCAGTTTTTGGACACTTTTCTTCTTCTGCGCTGTTCTTCTTTCCCGGATAGTACGTCGTGCGCCGCGGGAAGGCCGACCACCTGATCCATCACATTTCTGTTACCAAATCCCACGGCACCTTGGGCGAGGTAACTTCGCTTCACGTAGAGGTTGGGCTCGCAAACTAAAGTTGTAGGGCTTGGGACCAGGTCTCCGTCACTCCGGGGCCCATAACTTTTGATTCGTAAGGAGTTACGCGGCTCACAGCATACCGTTTGGAAAGCACTCCGAGAGCTCTACGACGGGGCAGCTAAGCCCCCTTTGTTAGGCCTTTTTTCGGAGCCCAAAATCGGACATTTTGATCAGTTTCTGGACACTTTTCTTGTTTTGCGCTGTTTTTCTATCCCGGATAGTACGTCGTGCGCAGCGGGAAGGCCGACAACCTGATCCAACACATTTCTGTTACCGAATCCCATAGCACCTTGGGCGAGGCAACTTCGCTTGACGTAGAGGCTGGGCTCGCAAACTGAAGTTGTGGGGCTTGGGACCAGGTCTCCGTCGCTCCAGGGCCTATAACTTTTGATTCGTAAGGAGTTACGCGGCCCACAGCATACCGTTGGAAAGCTCTCCGAGAGCTCTACGACGGGAGAGCTAAGCCCGCTTTGCTGGGCCTTTTTTAGGAGCCCAAAATCGGACGTTTTCATCAATTTTCAGACTCTTTTCTTCTTTTGCGCTGTTTTTCTATCCCGGATAGTACGTCGTGCGCCGCTGGAAGGCCGACAACCAGATCCATCACATTTCTGTTACCGAATCCCACGGCACCTTGGGCGAGGCAACTTCGCTTCACGTAGAGGTTGGGCTCGCAAACTGAAGTTGTGGGGCTTGGGACCAGGTCTCCGTCGCTCCGGGACCCATAACTTTTGATTCGTAAGGAGTTACGCGGCCCACAGCATACCATTGGAAAGCTCTCCGAGAGCTCTACGATGGGGCAGCTAAGCCCGCTTCACTGGGCCTTTTTTTGTAGCCCAAAATCAGACGTTTTCATCCATTTTCAGACATTTTTTTTATTTTGCGCTGTTTTTCTATCACGGATAGTACGTCGTGCACCGCGGGAAAGCCGACCACCTAATCCATCACATTTCTGTTACCGAATCCCATGGCACCTTGGGCGAGGAATCTTCGCTTCACGTAGAGGTTGGGCTCGCAAACTGAAGTTGTGGGGCTTGTGACCAGGTCTCCGTCGCTCCGGGGCCCATAACTTTTGATTCGTAAGGAGTTATGCGGCCCACAGCATAACGTTGGAAAGCTCTCCGAGAGCTCTACGACGGGGCAGCTAAGCCTACTTCGCTGGGACTTTTTTCGGAGCCCAAAATCGGACGTTTTCATCAGTTTCTGGACACTTTTCTTATTTTGCGCTGTTTTTCTATCCCGGATAGTACGTCGTGAGCCTTGGAAGGACGACAACCTGATCCATGACATTTCTGTTACCGAATCCCACGACACCTTGGGCGAGGCAACTTCGCTTCACGTAGAGGCTGGGCCCGCAAACTAAATTTGTAGGGCTTGGGACCAGGTCTCCGTCACTCCGGGGCCCATAACTTTTGATTTGTAAGGAGTTACGCGGCCCACAACATACCATTGGAAAGCTCTCCGAGAGCTCTACGACTGGGCAGCTAAGCACGCTTTGCTGGGCCTTTTTTCAGAGCCCAAAATCGGAGGTTTTCATCAATTTTTGGACACTTTTCACAATTTGCGCTGTTTTTCTATCCCGGATAGTACGTCATGCGCCGCGGCAAGGCCGACAACCTGATCCATCACATTTCTGTTACAGAATCCCACGGCACCTTGGGCGAGGCAACTTCGCTTCACGTAGAGGTTGGGCTCGCAAACTGAAGTTGTGGGGCTTGGGACCAGGTCTCCGTCGCTCCGGAGCCCATAACTTTTGATTTGTAAGGAGTTACGCGGCCCACAGCATACCGTTGGAAAGCTCTCCGAGAGCTCTACAACGGGGCAGCTAAGCCCGCTTTGTTGGGCCTTTTTTCGAAGCCCAAAATCGGACGTTTTCATCAGTTTTCGGACTCTTTTCTTCTTTTGCGCGGTTTTTCTATCCCGGATAGTACGTCGTGCACCGCTGGATGGCCGACAACCTGATCCATCACATTTCTGTTACCGAATCCCATGGCACCATGGGCGAGGCAACTTCGCTTCACGTAGAGGTTGGGCTCGCAAACTGAAGTTGTGGGGCTTGGGACCAGGTCTCCGTTGCTCCGGGGACCATAACTTTTGATTCGTAAGGAGTTACGCGGCCCACAGCATAACGTTGGAAAGCTCTTCGAGAGCTCTACGATGGGGCAGCTAAGCCTGCTTTGCTGGGACTTTTTTCGGAGCCCAAAATCGGACGTTTTCATCAGTTTCTGGACACTTTTCTTATTTTGCGCTGTTTTTCTATCCCGGATAGTACGTCGTGCGCCGCTGGAAGGCCGACAACCTGATCCATCACATTTCTGTTACCGAATCCCACGGCACCTAGGGCGAGGCAACTTCGCTTCACGTAGAGGCTGGGCCCGCAAACCGAGGTCGTGGGGCTTGGAACCAGGTCTCCGTCTCTTCGGGGCCCATAACTTTTGATCCGCAAGTAGTTACGCGGCCCACAGCATACCGTTGAAAAGCTCTCCGAGAGCTCTACGACGGGGCAGCTAAGCCCACTTCGATGGGCCTTTTTTCGGTGCCCAAAATCGGACGTTTTCATCACTTTCTGGATACTTTTCTTCTTATGCGTTGTTTTTCTATCCCGGATAGTACGTCGTGCGCCGCGGGAAGGCCGACAACCTGATCCATCACATTTCTGTTACTGAATCCCAAGGCACCTTGGGCGAGGCAACTTCGCTTCACGTAGAGGTTGGGCTCGCAAACTGAAGTTGTGGGGCTTTGGACCATGTCTCCGTCTCTCCGGGCCCCATAACTTTTGATCCGTAAGGAGTTACGCGGCCCACAGCATACCGTTGGAAAGCTCTCCGAGAGCTCTACGACGCAGTAGCAAAACCCGCCTCGCTGGGCCTTTTTTTGGAGCCCAAAATCGGACGTTTTCATCAGTTTTCGGACACTTTTCTTCTTTTGCGCTGTTTTTCTATCTCGGATAGTATGTCGTTCGCCGCTGGAAGGCCGACAACCTGATACATCACATTTCTGTTACCGAATCCCACGGCACCTTGGACGAGGCAACATCGCTTCACGTAGAGGTTGGGCTCGCAAACTAAAGTTGTAGGGCTTGGGACCAGGTCTCCGTCACTCCGGGGCCCATAACTTTTGATTTGTAAGGAGTTACGCGGCTCACAGCATACCGTTGGAAAGCTCTCCGAGAGCTCTACGTAGGGACAACTAAGCCCACTTCTCTGGTGTGAGGCCCGACACTGAATAACGTGTCTTACATCGAATTGCGCGCCTTAGACCTAAAATTATATGACCGACCTAGGATTACGTGTCCTGTCTTGGTTTTCGTGCATACCTCGTTATACGTGCCTTAACCTAAAATTGTGTGCCCTAATCCTCGATATACGTGCGATACCTAGATAAACATGCCATGACCTTAATTTACGTGCGAGACCTTGATTTGCGTGTGTCTCTTCGTTTCGTGTGCATTAACTTTGAACTGCGTGCCTTAACCTAGGTTTAAGAGTCGTGTCTTGAATTACGTGCATTGCATTGAATTACGTGCCTTATTTTGATCTACGTTCATTCACCTAGGATTGCGTGTGTTAGCATTAGAATCCGTGCACTTATCTTGAAGTATGTGCCTTAGTCTTGAAATACGTGTTGTACCTCGTAGTTCGTGTCTTACCTCATAGTTCGTGTCTACCTCGTAATTTGTGCCCTAGACCTAGGAATCTGTGCCACCACGTTAATCAAGAAAGAATCCTACACAAAGCACTAAACTATAAAATAATCCTAATTCAAATCTCTACAAAATCCACTAACAATAAACAATTCAATCTACACAAACACCTAAACATTCTTTATTCTTTATTCTCACCCAAAACCAATGCACCTCAAATTTCACCCTTATTATAATCCATAATATGTTAAATAGAATCTGAAATTTCAGCAATTTGCAAGCCCTTGGCTGACCACTAAGTGCATTTAGTCTAGCATTGCATAATTTATTCATAATCCTAGACAAACTATGACACAAAGGCATTAAAAAATTGCTCAATTCCCCTCAAATCCCCACCATTTTCGACCAGCCCTTGCATGCCCATGCTAGCATTCAAAAAACAACATTTTGAAGACACAAAAATCAGATTTTGGCTGCCCAAGGCCGACCACACCCTCAAAGGAATTGCAAAGCCATCACTTTGTCACATTCTCTCATTTTCCTCAATCTTTTCTCTCTCCCCTTCATTCTCTCTCTCCATTTTCGGTTCTTGGCTGAGTTTTCTACCTCCTTAGCTTGTCTTCTTCACATCTTGGTTGAGCAAGGTCGAGTAGCCATCGAGAAACCCAAGCAAGCAAGCTAGAGCTCGAAATCACTCTTGCATGTGCATTTGAAGCTTCATTTCGGCCTAGGTGAGTTACTAAACATCCATTTCTTTTCTTCATGGTTTAACATCATGCTTGTGCTAAGAGTTTGAACATTAAGCTAGGAAAAATAGAGAAAAACTAGTGAGGTTCTCGGCTAAGCAAGGGAAAGGAGAAGTTTTGAGCTTCAACAAAGGGTCTTGAGCATTTTGTGGTTGATTGCTAAGGTGAGGGTTAAAATCTTTTGAAAACTCTTTAAAAACTCACATGCATGCTCATAAATGTGTGTATTTGCTTCTGTACTTGAGCTATATGGTCGTTCATAAGCTTAAACAACCATGCATGGCAAGATCTTGGCTTGAAAATGATGCTAGGTGAAGTCGAAATGGATGACAGCTCTCTGACCAGTCTGTTCGAGGTAAGTTTAGCTAAGCAAATGATGTTTAAAATGCTTGAAAATTGGTGGGTGACTAGTTTGGACAGTTTTGCACAGTTTTCCCAGAAATAGGCCGAAGCTAATTTTGACTCTAAGGTCCTCAAAATGGCAAATCTTTAAAATGTGACCAAATCTGGAAATCTGGAAAAACGAAGCAGGTTTTGGCAGATGCACTGACCTTGTGGAACGAACCATATTTGACTTAGTTAATGATGTCTAAAATGTATGGAAATTGGTGTGCTGCTAGATTTTTCAGTTCTGGACAAATTTTGTCAGAAATGGACCAAAGCTAAAAATGACTCTAAGGACCTCAAAAACGTCAATTATCGAAAAGTGTGCAAATCTGGACAGTTTTGTGTTACCTTACTGTTTCGGTTATAAATAATGATTCTGAACTCCAATTGGTGCAAGGTTTGTTTCTGATTTAGATAACTTCTTAAGCTTTAATTTGACATCTTATTCACTGAATTTGGAGATTGTTTGATTATCCCATTGATTATGAGAAAACAGCCTATTGCAGTGAGTGTTCCACTTAGCTATGTGCTTGGAAAACTATTGTAACCTCTTTTGTGGCACTAGTTGCTTGGAATTGTGGTGTTGGAATATTATGTGGACTGTTTTAAGCACTTGAGGATGTATGAATTGAATGATGTATGACTTGGGAATGATGTTAAGTTGACTTAGGGTTTGATCACACGATTATGCATGAAATGGAAACCCTAATGACTAAGTATTCTTGCTAAGTGTTAACCATTGGATATTGTGAGGAAAATGTACGTTGCGTGGGCTGCCCGTAAATGTTTTATAACTTTAAAAGTGATCTTGACCATTGCATGTTGACAAATAAGCTTTTCTCGCATTTGAACCCTTGTTGATATCACTACATGTTGAGTAATCTTATCACTTGATTGCGTGGACTTTTAATGAGTTATATGGCCTGTTTTACATGTGTTACATGGCTGCCCGTTTAATTTCCATATAACTCTATATGCCTTTCAAGTGAAATTTCCTGTCCTATCGTGTCCTGCTTGTTATCTGTCAATGTGCAATCTTATGACTGTCCGGAGGCAACCTACTTTGTTGTCCTCCTTCTGTGATATATATTACCTGTCATAAATGTGCATTGCATACAAGGTTGCAACCTTTCCTGTTGGCATGGTAGTGATCACGTACGCCGGGCGGCATCGGGCTTGCCGGTGATACCGTGACCACCATGGTCCCATTCCTTCTCTCGCTTGGGGGCTAGACTTCCTCGGAGAGTTGGGTCGTAGGATTTTGGGGTACATCCGGAGTACACCCACCTGGTGTATTTGGGGAATGATTTGAAGTCGGCCGCAACAGTTGATCCTGGATCTGATCTGAGAGCAAAAGCTCACCGTATCCTTTTATTTATATGTATGAGTACTCCCGCTTGGATCCTAGAGAACCTCGGGGAGGAAAGACTGGTATTCCTGTTTCTGTATTTGTATTTCTGTACTTGTACTTCTGTTGTATTCATGTTTGAAAAAGGGTATTTTCATAAGTTTAACCGGAAAATGAGTTTCAAACTTATTTCTCGTTCCCCCTCGCTGAGTTCATAAGGACTCACCCTCTTTTTATCACAGGTGAAGAAGAACAGGTACAGGTACCCGAGGACAACGTGCTTATCGATGATTCCTTGGAGTGATTGCCTGTCCCTACGTGCTTTTGTGCCTTGCCTGAAAGTGGTTGCTATATGGATGTTGTGTTTGATTGCAAATATTCATTTTATTGATGTAAATGACCCCGTTGTAATTTGGGTCTAATTCTGGGATTGTACTATCTATAACCGGACGAACTATTATTTGGTTGTTTGCTTTCGTTTTCTTCATTAGTAGTTATCGTAGGCATTCAAACCACTAGATGAACAATCAACTAAGTTAATTCTATCTAATTTCACTTAGGTGCTCATTTGCAAACTAAAGGATAATAGGTACTTGCATGATAGGAAATTGACAAATAAACGGGACATAGTTATCATGTTAGGCTTATTAACCAAACGAGACTTTCAAGATAAACTAGTAGGCAAATCGGTTGGTGACAAATAGGAGTCTTTAATGAAATTGGATTAATGATTGGAATAATTGAGGCGTTTAAAGAATTAGGTCAAACAAAGAGCCCAATTACAGCCGTTATGCTGCCGGATTTCTGGAAAAATTTGGAGTCTAGAATAAAACGTTAAGTGCTAAACCTCCTAGAATGATTAAGAATGTGAAAGGACTTGAATGTTTAGATCACACCCTAGTCTAACCTTTATAGGCCGGGTTGGGGCGTGACACCTTATAATAGAATGGTATCAGAGCTTAGTTTACTAACTAGGCGTTAGTCGGGTTCAACTCTCGGACCATGGTAGAAGCCCTAAGGTAATTGTGATGTCTTGTTTATATGTGTTATATGTGCTAATGTGCTTTAATTGCTTTGAGCATTGAATACTATGTGCCTTTGTGGACTATATGTATTATGTGTCATGCACACCAACACGTTTGTGCCTTCGATAATGCATGCATGTGTTATATTCCTTTCTTGATGCACTTGCATGTTATATAACTGTGAATGACTGTTTATACACATAGATAGTTAGGATTAGGACTTTTAGGGAAGTAAATTTGTGTAAGACGAACGAAAAGGCTTGGTTAGAGATTTCTGGCATCTTTACAGGTACTCAATGGATCGTATATATTATTGGATATGCATATATAAAATTCGTAGCACAGGTATAATTGTTGAGGTAAAGTTATCTCCTTATTTTTGGAATACCTATACCTGTGATTAAGTTGTCAATTTTATAGCTATGAAGTTATTGATTCCGTTAAATCGTTCTTCTAATTGTGGTTCAAGAATAAATGTTAAGGACATACAATTTTCCTTAGATATAAGAATATACTATTAAATATGTAGAGTAGTATATATTCTCATGTGCTGATAGTGGAAGTTGACTTGGAGGTTTCTTTGAATCCATTTCTCACATCTTAAAATTGGCTTGATAGGCTATCTAAGAAGTTTGGCAATATACTCGTACGATTGAATCCTTACTTGATTGGAATTAAGCATCGTTGAACCTAATAAGGTGTATATTAATGAGTTTCAAGTTCACCCAATGATAAGTCTGTGACCTAGAAATTAACGGATGAACTCATGGAAATGGACGATAGGGTTAGATTATTAAGGCGTGAATAATGTGTTTAGGTAACTTAACAATGGATAACCTCAAGACATGTAGGCAACTCTAGAGATTAAGTTTAACAAGATTGATGAGTCTTTAGTATAACAAGATATGGGGATATTGGAATCGAGGAATTCGCGTAACAAGAACTCGTGTTCGGAAGACTACACCTAAATGTTAGGTCGAATGGAAGTGTAAGGTATTGAATTATGTATTAGATGATGTTGTTAAGGTCTAAGTTGGATATTGGTGATATTAAGAATCATGGTATTAATTTGGCACCTCTCGGATTTAGTTGTGATTATGTAAGTAAGTCATTCTATGCACTCGTTGTTTGGATATCCTAGAGGATGTTGGAAAGCATATATCCTTAAGTAAGACCGATGGACCTATTACATTAACCATGGAAATAAGATTAAAGCATCTGGTTGCAAAGTGGAGTCGTAAGGATATGATTAGTAATCCTAAATAGCTAATAGTGAGTATGCATGATGATTCATGGTGAACCCTAGGACCTAAGGTCGATGAGTCTTGATGTTCTTAGTTAGTTGAACATGTAAACGAAGAGAGTAAGATAGAGATAAATCAAAGTCATGATGACCCAAGAGACTATTGTTAGACCACCGTATTTATGTGCACCGTTTCACTTCTAGAAACTAGGAGTTGGAGACTTCGAATTGTGGTTGTCGAATAAGAGGGGTGAATTTTGTAGTGATAGTTAAATAAGTAATTGATTACTTTTGAAGTTCTAATAGGTTATGTTGAAGGATGCCTCGTGGTCATAATTCTTATGTTGACACGACCTTGAAGTTATTTTGTGTAACAAGCTACTTGGACTAGTATGGTAAGTGTCTTATGAGCTAGATCATTTCGGTACCCATTTATAGTCCTAGGATTGTTGTTGTACGACCGGTAACCTAGTAGAGAATTGATCTCATTTACATGGCTATGAACCTAGCTTAGTAACATTAATGTTGAAGATATATTGGCAGTCATTAAGTGTTCGAAGGAATGACTAGGTTGCTAAGTGAGTAGGACCATTGTCTTCTTAAGTATGACGTAACCTTGGATTGAGGTGAGTGGAATTTATTTGAGGTTGAAACTATTCGCCTTTGGAGTTTTGGATAAGATTAAAAGAAAAATTTTAAGCCTTGTGACTTGAAAATAGAGATTTGAATAAGGAAATAAATTGTGGATCGCAAGTTGATGAGTTTACTTGTAAGAGTTGAACAAGTGCGTCATGATTAGTTTACTCATGCAATTTCGATGGCAATTTGTCGGTGGTACCTAATAAACGTTAGAGTTTGAGTTTAACGAATCTCAACGGTCTTTCTTCTTGATTACGAGCTTGAAGGTTAACGAAGCTGGGGAAGAATGTTAATGAATAGGAGCCTGTAACTGGGAGACTAGTCGTTAGAAGATTTGCTAATCTAATGCACCTACGAGATAAGGATTATGATATTGTCGATAGATGACGATTTGAGATGGATTAGTTGTTTGGTGAGTTCTTCTTGAAGATAGGGTCGTATTGTAGAAATAATCCATAACATGTGTATATCCTACGTGTTAACAATTTTGAAGCTAGTAGACAGGATATGTAAATCGGATATAGACCTATCATCTTGAAATTAGCGTATGTCACCCTAGGATCATGGAATTATTGTGATATTGCTTTTGAGGTATGAATGCGAGATTGACAGAACATGAGTCATGATTTTGGAGTTACAGTTCTACTGTTAGGATACCGATGAAACTTTGATGACTATGTTTGAAGACTCTAACCTTAGTTAATGAACTTGACCTTAAGATCAAATGGAGAATAGAGTCGTTCAAAGAAAAGAACTATAAATGTAGAGGTCACAACGAATTAAATGATTGGAGAAAGCTAGCAAGTGAATTCGTTGTGGTAAGAGAGATCACAAAGCAAAGGACGACCCGGAGTTGAAAATGACAATGGTCGGAATCCGTCTAAATGACCTTAACAAGTAAGAATGAATTTCGGGACGAAATTCTTTTAAGGAGGGGAGGATGTGAGGCCCGACACCGAATAACGTGTCTTACATCGAATTGCGCGCCTTAGACCTAAAATTATATGACCGACCTAGGATTACGTGTCCTGTCTTGGTTTTCGTGCATACCTCGTTATACGTGCCTTAACCTAAAATTGTGTGCCCTAATCCTCGATATACGTGCGATACCTAGATAAACATGCCATGACCTTAATTTACGTGCGAGACCTTGATTTGCGTGTGTCTCTTCGTTTCGTGTGCATTAACTTTGAACTGCGTGCCTTAACCTAGGTTTAAGAGTCGTGTCTTGAATTACGTGCATTGCATTGAATTACGTGCCTTATTTTGATCTACGTTCATTCACCTAGGATTGCGTGTGTTAGCATTAGAATCCGTGCACTTATCTTGAAGTATGTGCCTTAGTCTTGAAATACGTGTTGTACCTCGTAGTTTGTGTCTTACCTCATAGTTCGTGTCTACCTCGTAATTCGTGCCCTAGACCTAGGAATCTGTGCCACCACGTTAATCAAGAAAGAATCCTACACAAAGCACTAAACTATAAAATAATCTAATTCAAATCTCTACAAAATCCACTAACAATAAACAATTCAATCTACACAAACACCTAAACATTCTTTATTCTTTATTCTCACCCAAAACCAATGCACCTCAAATTTCACCCTTATTATAATCCATAATATGTTAAATAGAATCTGAAATTTCAGCAATTTGCAAGCCCTTGGCTGACCACTAAGTGCATTTAGTCTAGCATTGCATAATTTATTCATAATCCTAGACAAACTATGACACAAAGGCATTAAAAAATTGCTCAATTCCCCTCAAATCCCCACCATTTTCGACCAGCCCTTGCATGCCCATGCTAGCATTCAAAAAACAACATTTTGAAGACACAAAAATCAGATTTTGGCTGCCCAAGGCCGACCACACCCTCAAAGGAATTGCAAAGCCATCACTTTGTCACATTCTCTCATTTTCCTCAATCTTTTCTCTCTCCCCTTCATTCTCTCTCTCCATTTTCGGTTCTTGGCTGAGTTTCTACCTCCTTAGCTTGTCTTCTTCACATCTTGGTTGAGCAAGGTCGAGTAGCCATCGAGAAACCCAAGCAAGCAAGCTAGAGCTCGAAATCACTCTTGCATGTGCATTTGAAGCTTCATTTCGGCCTAGGTGAGTTACTAAACATCCATTTCTTTTCTTCATGGTTTAACATCATGCTTGTGCTAAGAGTTTGAACATTAAGCTAGGAAAAATAGAGAAAAACTAGTGAGGTTCTCGGCTAAGCAAGGGAAAGGAGAAGTTTTGAGCTTCAACAAAGGGTCTTGAGCATTTTGTGGTTGATTGCTAAGGTGAGGGTTAAAATCTTTTGAAAACTCTTTAAAAACTCACATGCATGCTCATAAATGTGTGTATTTGCTTCTGTACTTGAGCTATATGGTCGTTCATAAGCTTAAACAACCATGCATGGCAAGATCTTGGCTTGAAAATGATGCTAGGTGAAGTCGAAATGGATGACAGCTCTCTGACCAGTCTGTTCGAGGTAAGTTTAGCTAAGCAAATGATGTTTAAAATGCTTGAAAATTGGTGGGTGACTAGTTTGGACAGTTTTGCACATTTTTCCCCAGAAATAGGCCGAAGCTAATTTTGACTCTAAGGTCCTCAAAATGGCAAATCTTTAAAATGTGACCAAATCTGGAAATCTGGAAAAACGAAGCAGGTTTTGGCAGATGCACTGACCTTGTGGAACGAACCATATTTGACTTAGTTAATGATGTCTAAAATGTATGGAAATTGGTGTTCTGCTAGATTTTTCAGTTCTGGACAATTTTGTCAGAAATGGACCAAAGCTAAAAATGACTCTAAGGACCTCAAAAACGTCAATTATCGAAAAGTGTGCAAATCTGGACAGTTTTGTGTTACCTTACTGTTTCGGTTATAAATAATGATTCTGAACTCCAATTGGTGCAAGGTTTGTTTCTGATTTTAGATAACTTCTTAAGCTTTAATTTGACATCTTATTCACTGAATTTGGAGATTGTTTGATTATCCCATTGATTATGAGAAAACAGCCTATTGCAGTGAGTGTTCCACTTAGCTATGTGCTTGGAAAACTATTGTAACCTCTTTTGTGGCACTAGTTGCTTGGAATTGTGGTGTTGGAATATTATGTGGACTGTTTTAAGCACTTGAGGATGTATGAATTGAATGATGTATGACTTGGGAATGATGTTAAGTTGACTTAGGGTTTGATCACACGATTATGCATGAAATGGAAACCCTAATGACTAAGTATTCTTGCTAAGTGTTAACCATTGGATATTGTGAGGAAAATGTACGTTGCGTGGGCTGCCCGTAAATGTTTTATAACTTTAAAAGTGATCTTGACCATTGCATGTTGACAAATAAGCTTTTCTCGCATTTGAACCCTTGTTGATATCACTACATGTTGAGTAATCTTATCACTTGATTGCGTGGACTTTTAATGAGTTATATGGCCTGTTTTACATGTGTTACATGGCTGCCCGTTTAATTTCCATATAACTCTATATGCCTTTCAAGTGAAATTTCCTGTCCTATCGTGTCCTGCTTGTTTATCTGTCAATGTGCAATCTTATGACTGTCCGGAGGCAACCTACTTTGTTGTCCTCCTTCTGTGATATATATTACCTGTCATAAATGTGCATTGCATACAAGGTTGCAACCTTTCCTGTTGGCATGGTAGTGATCACGTACGCCGGGCGGCATCGGGCTTGCCGGTGATACCGTGACCACCATGGTCCCATTCCTTCTCTCGCTTGGGGGCTAGACTTCCTCGGAGAGTTGGGTCGTAGGATTTTGGGGTACATCCGGAGTACACCCACCTGGTGTGTTTGGGGAATGATTTGAAGTCGGCCGCAACAGTTGATCCTGGATCTGATCTGAGAGCAAAAGCTCACCGTATCCTTTTATTTATATGTATGAGTACTCTCGCTTGGATCCTAGAGAACCTCGGGGAGGAAAGACTGGTATTCCTGTTTCTGTATTTGTATTTCTGTACTTGTACTTCTGTTGTATTCATGTTTGAAAAAGGGATTTTCATAAGTTTAACCGGAAAATGAGTTTCAAACTTATTTCTCGTTCCCCCTCGCTGAGTTCATAAGGACTCACCCTCTTTTTATCACAGGTGAAGAAGAACAGGTACAGGTACCCGAGGACAACGTGCTTATCGATGATTCCTTGGAGTGATTGCCTGTCCCTACGTGCTTTTGTGCCTTGCCTGAAAGTGGTTGCTATATGGATGTTGTGTTTGATTGCAAATATTCATTTTATTGATGTAAATGACCCCGTTGTAATTTGGGTCTAATTCTGGGATTGTACTATCTATAACCGGACGAACTATTATTTGGTTGTTTGCTTTCGTTTTCTTCATTAGTAGTTATCGTAGGCATTCAAACCACTAGATGAACAATCAACTAAGTTAATTCTATCTAATTTCACTTAGGTGCTCATTGCAAACTAAAGGATAATAGGTACTTGCATGATAGGAAATTGACAAATAAACGGGACATAGTTATCATGTTAGGCTTATTAACCAAACGAGACTTTCAAGATAAACTAGTAGGCAAATCGGTTGGTGACAAATAGGAGTCTTTAATGAAATTGGATTAATGATTGGAATAATTGAGGCGTTTAAAGAATTAGGTCAAACAAAGAGCCCAATTACAGCCGTTATGCTGCCGGATTTCTGGAAAAATTTGGAGTCTAGAATAAAACGTTAAGTGCTAAACCTCCTAGAATGATTAAGAATGTGAAAGGACTTGAATGTTTAGATCACACCCTAGTCTAACCTTTATAGGCCGGTTGGGGCGTGACATCTGGGCCTTTTTTCGGAGCCCAAAATCGGACGTTTTCATCAATTTTCGGACACTTTTCTTATTTTGCGCTGTTTTTCTATCCCGGATAGTACGTCGTGCGCCGTGGGAAGGACGACAACCTGATCCAACACATTTCTATTACCGAATCCCACGGCACCTTGGACGAGGCAACTTCGCTTCACGTAGAGGTTGGGCTCGCAAACTAAAGTTGTAGGGCTTGGGACCAGGTCTCCGTCGCTCCGGGGCCCATAACTTTTGATTCGTAAGGAGTTACGCGGCCCACAGCATACCGTTGGAAAGCTCTCCGAGAGCTCTACGTTGGGACAACTTAGCCCACTTCGTTGGGCCTTTTTTCGGATCCCAAAATCGGACGTTTTCATCAGTTTCTGGACACTTTTCTTCTTCTGCGCTGTTCTTCTATCCCGGATAGTACGTCGTGCATCGCGGGAAGGACGACAACATGATCCATCACATTTCTGTTACCGAATCCCACGGCACCTTGGGCGAGGCAACTTCGCTTCACGTAGAGGTTGGGCTCGCAACCTGAAGTTGTGGGGCTTGGGACCAGGTCTCCGTCGCTCCGGGGCCCATAAATTTTCATTCGTAAGGAGTTACGCGGCCCACAGCATACCGTTGGAAAGCACTCCGAGAGCTCTACAACGGTGCAGCTAAGCCCGCTTCGCTGGGGCTTTTTTCGGAGCCCAAAATCGGACGTTTTCATCAGTTTTTGGAAACTTTTCTTATTTTGCGCTGTTTTTCTATCCCGGATAGTACGTCGTGCCCCGGTGGAAGGCCTACAACCTGATCCATCCCATTTCTGTTACCAAATCCCACGGCACCTTGGGCGAGGCAACTTCGCTTCACTTAGAGGTTGGGCTCGCAAACTGAAGTTGTGGGGCTTGGGACCAGGTCTTCGTCGCTCCGGGGCCCATAACTTTTGATTCGGAAGGAGTTACGCGGCCCACAGCATACCGTTGGAAAGCTCTCCGAGAGCTCTACGACGGGGCAGCTATGCCCGCTTTGCTGGGACTTTTTTCAGAGCCCAAAATCGGATGTTTTCATCAGTTTATGGACACTTTTCTTATTTTACACTGTTTTTCTGTCCCGGATAGTACGTCGTGAGCCGCTGGAAGGCCGACAACCTGATCCATCACATTTCCGTTGCCGAATCCCACGGCACCTTAGGCAAGGAAACTTTGCTTCACGTAGAAGCTGGGCCCGCAAACCGAGGTCGTTGGGCTTGGAACCAGGTCTCCGTCGCTTCGGGGCCCATCACTTTTGATTCGTAAGGAGTTACGCGGCCCACAGTATACCGTTGGAAAGCTGTCCGAGAGCTCTACGATGGGTCAGCTAAGGCCACTTCACTGGGCCATTTTTCGGAGCCCAAAATCGGACGTTTTCATCAGTTTCTGGACACTTTTCTTCTTCTGCACTGTTCTTCTATCCCGGATAGTACGTCGTGCGCCGCGGGAAGGACGACAACCTGATCCATCACATTTCTGTTACCGAATCCCACGGCACCTTGGGCGAGGCAACTTCGCTTCACGTAGAGGTTGGGCTCGCAAACTGAAGTTGTGGGGCTTGGGACCAGGTCTCCGTCGCTCCGAGGCCCATAAATTTTGATTCGTAAGGAGTTACGCGTCCCACAGCATACCGTTGGAAAGCTCTCCGGGAGCTCTACGTTGGGACAACTTAGCCCACTTCATTGGGCCTTTTTTCGAATCCCAAAATCGGACGTTTTCATCAGTTTTTGGATACTTTTCTTATTTTGCGCTGTTTTTCTATCCCGGATAGTATGTCGTGCCCCGGTGGAAGGCCGACAACCTGATCCATCACATTTCTGTTACCAAATCCCACGGCACCTTGGGCGAGGCAACTTCGCTTCACGTAGAGGATGGGCTCGCAAACTGAAGTTGTGGGGCTTGGGACCAGGTCTTCGTCGCTCCGGGGCCCATAACTTTTGATTCGTAAGGAGTTACGCGGCCCACAGCATTCCGTTGGAAAGCTCTCCAAGAGCTCTACGACGGGGCAGCTATGCCCGCTTTACTGGGACTTTTTTCAGAGCCCAAAATCGAATGTTTTCATCAGTTTATGGACACTTTTCTTAGTTTACGCTGTTTTTTGTCCCGGATAGTACGTCGTGAGCCGCTGGAAGGCCGACAACCTGATCCATCACATTTCTGTTAACGAATCCCACGGCACCTTGGGCGAGGCAACTTTGCTTCACGTAGAAGCTGGGCCCGCAAACCGATGTCGTTGGGCTTGGAACCAGGTCTCCGTTGCTTCGGGGCCCATAACTTTTTATTCGTAAGGAGTTACGCGGCCCACAGCATACCTTTGGAAAGCTCTCCGAGAGCTCTACGATGGGTCATGTAAGCCCACTTCGCTGGGCTTTTTTTCGGAGCCCAAAATCGGACGTTTTCATCAGTTTTCGGACACTTTTCTGATTTTGCGCTGTTTTTCTATCCCGGATAGTACGTCGTGCGCCGCTGGAAGGTCGACAACCTGATCCATCACATTTCTGTTACCGAATCCCATGGCACCTTGGGTGAGGCAACTTCGCTTCACGTAGAGGCTGGGCCCGTAAACCGAGGTCGTGGGGATTGGAACCAGGTCTCCGTCGCTCCAGGGCCCATAACTTTTGATTCGTAAGGAGTTACGCGGCCCACAGCATACCGTGGAAAGCTCTCCGAGAGCTCTACGACGGGGCAGCTAGGCCCGCTTTTTTGGGCCTTTTTTCGGAGCCCAAAATCGGATGTTTTCATCAATTTTTGAACTATTTTCTTATTTTGCGCTGTTTTTCTATCCCGGATAGTACGTCGTGCACCGCTGGAAGGCCGACAACCTGGTCCATCACATTTCTGTTACCGAATCGCACGGCACCTTGGGCGAGGCAACTTCGCTTCACGTAGAGGTTGGGCTCGTAAACTGAAGTTGTGGGGCTTGGGACCAGGTCTACGTCGCTCCGGGGCCCATAACTTTTGATTTGTAAGGAGTTACGCGGCCACAGTATAACGTTGGAAAGCTCTCCGAGAGCTCTACGACGGGGATGCTAAGCCCACTATGCTGGGACCTTTTTCGGAGCCCAAAATCGGACGTTTTCATCAGTTTCTGGACACTTTTCTTATTTTGCGCTGTTTTTCTATCCCGGATAGTACGTCGTGAGCCGCTGGAAGGCCGACAACCTGGTCCATCACATTTCTGTTACCGAATCCCACGGCACCTTGGGCGAGGCAGCTTCGCTTCACGTAGAGGCTGGGCCCGCAAACCGAGGTCGTGGGGATTGGAACCAGGTCTCCGTCGCTTCGGGGCCCATAACTTTTGATCCGCAAGGAGTTACGCGGCCCACAGCATACCGTTGGAAGGCTCTCCGAGAGCTCTACGACGGGGCAGCTAAGCCCACTTTGTTCGGCCTTTTTTCGGAGCCCAAAATCGGACGTTTTCATCAGTTTTTGGACACTTTTCTTCTTCTGCGCTGTTCTTCTATCCCGGATAGTACGTCGTGCGTAGCGGGAAGGCCGACAACCTGATCCAACAAATTTCTGTTACCGAATCCCATAGCACCTTGGCCGAGGCAACTTCGCTTGACGTAGAGGCTGGGCTGGCAAACTGAAGTTGTTGTGGGGCTTGGGACCAGGTGTCCGTCGCTCCAGGGCCCATAACTTTTGATTCGTAAGGAGTTACGCAGCCCACAGCATACCGTTGGAAAGCTCTCCGAGAGCTCTACGACGGGAGAGCTAAGCCCGCTTTGATGGGCCTTTTTTCGGAGCCCAAAATCGGACGTTTTCATCAATTTTCGGACTCTTTTCTTTTTTTGCGCTGTTTTTCTATCCCGGATAGTACGTCGTGCGCCGCTGGAAGGCCGACAACATGATCCATCACATTTCTGTTACCGAATCCCACGGCACCTTGGGCGAGGCAACTTCGCTTCACGTAGAGGTTGGGCTCGCAAACTGAAGTTGTGGGGCTTGGGACCAGGTCTCCGTCGCTCTGGGGCCCATAACTTTTGATTCGTAAGGAGTTACGCGGCCCACAGCATACCATTGGAAAGCTCTCCGAGAGCTCTACGATGGGGCAGCTAAGCCCGCTTCGCTGGCCTTTTTTTGGAGCCCAAAATCGGACGTTTTCATCAATTTTCAGACAGTTTTCTTATTTTGCGCTGTTTTTCTATCCTGGATATTACGTCGTGCGTCGCGGGAAGGCCGACCACCTGATCCATCACATTTCTGTTACCGAATCCCATGGCACCTTAGGCGAGGAATCTTCGCTTCACGTAGAGGTTGGGCTCGAAAACTGAAGTTGTGGGGCTTGGGACCAGGTCCCCGTCGCTCCGGGGCCCATAACTTTTGATTCGTAAGGAGTTATGCGGCCCACAGCATAACGTTGGAAAGCTCTCTGAGAGCTCTACGACGGGGCAGCTAAGCTCACTTTGCTGGGACTTTTTTCGGAGCCCAAAATCGGACGTTTTCATCAGTTTCTGGACACTTTTCTTCTTTTGCGCTGTTTTTCTATCCCGGATAGTACGTCGTGAGCCGCAAGAAGGCCGACAACCTGATCCATGACATTTCTGTTACCGAATCCCACGACACTTTGGGCGAGGCAACTTCGCTTCACGTAGAGGCTGGGCCGCAAACCGAGGTCGTGAGGCTTGGAACCAAGTCTCTGTCGTTTCGGGGCCCATAACTTTTGATCCGCAAGGAGTTACGCGGCCCACAGCATACCGTTGGAAAGCTCTTCGAGAGCCCTACGACTGGGCAGCTAAGCCCACTTTGTTGGGCCATTTTTCGGAGCCCAAAATCAGACGTTTTCATCAGTTTCTGGACACTTTTCTTCTTCTGTGCTGTTCTTCTATCCCGGATAGTACGTCGTGCGCCGTGGGAAGGCCGACAACCTGATCCATCACATTTCTGTTACCGAATCCCACGGCACCTTGGGCGAGGCAACTTCGCTTCACGTAGAGGTTGGGCTCGCAAACTAAAGTTGTAGGGCTTGGGACCAGGTCTCCGTCGCTCCGGGGCCCATAACTTTTGATTCGTAAGGAGTTACGCGGCCCACAACATACCATTGGAAAGCTCTCCGAGAGCTCTACGACTGGGCAGCTAAGCACGCTTTGCTGGGCCTTTTTTCAGAGCCCAAAATCGGAGGTTTTCATCAATTTTCGGACACTTCTCTCAATTTGCGATATTTTTCTATCCCGGATAGTACGTCATGCACCGCGGCAAGCCGACAACCTGATCCATCACATTTCTGTTACCGAATCCCACGGCACCTTGGGCGAGGCAACTTCGCTTCACGTAGAGGTTGGGCTCGCAAACTGAATTTGTGGGGCTTGGGACCAGGTCTCCGTCGCTCCGGAGCCCATAACTTTTGATTTGTAAGGAGTTACGCGGCCCACAGCATACCGTTGGAAAGCTCTCCGAGAGCTCTACAACGGGCCAGCTAAGCCCGCTTTGTTGGGCCTTTTTTTCGGAGCCCAAAATTGGACGTTTTCATCAGTTTTCGGACTCTTTTCTTCTTTTGCGCGGTTTTTCTATCCCGGATAGTACGTCGTGCACCGCTGGATGGCCGACAACCTGATCCATCACATTTCTGTTACCGAATCCCACGGCACCTTGGGCGAGGCAACTTCGCTTCACGTAGAGGTTGGGCTCGCAAACTGAAGTTGTGGGGCTTGGGACCAGGTCTCCGTTGCTCCGGGGACCATAACTTTTGATTCGTAAGGAGTTACGCGGCCCACAGCATAACGTTGAAAGCTCTCCGAGAGCTCTACGACGGGGCAGCTAAGCCCGCTTTGCTGGTACTTTTTTCGGAGCCCAAAATCGGACGATTTCATCAGTTTCTGGACACTTTTCTTATTTTGCGCTGTTTTTCTATCTCGGATAGTACGTAGTGCGCCGCTGGAAGGCCGACAACCTGATCCATCACATTTCTGTTACCGAATCCCATGGCACCTTGGGCGAGGCAACTTCGCTTCACGTAGAGGCTGGGCCCGCAAACCGAGGTCGTGGGGCTTGGAACCAGGTCTCCGTCTCTTCGGGGCCCATAACTTTTGATCCGCAAGGAGTTACGCGGCCCACAGCATACCGTTGAAAAGCTCTCCGAGAGCTCTACGACGGGGCAGCTAAGCCCACTTCGTTGGGCCTTTTTTCGGTGCCCAAAATCTGACGTTTTCATCACTTTCTGGACACTTTTCTTCTTCGGCGCTGTTTTTCTATCCCGGATAGTACGTCGTGCGCCGCGGGAAGGCCGACAACCTGATCCATCACATTTCTGTTACTGAATCCCAAGGCACCTTGGGCGAGGCAACTTCGCTTCACGTAGAGGTTGGGCTCGCAAACTGAAGTTGTGGGGCTTGGGACCAGGTCTCCGTCTCTCCGGGGCCCATAACTTTTGATCCGTAAGGAGTTACGCGGCCCAAAGCATACCGTTGGAAAGCTCTCCGAGAGCTCTACGACGCAGCAGCAAAACCTGCTTCGCTGGGCCTTTTTTTGGAGCCCAAAATCGGACGTTTTCATCAGTTTTCGGACACTTTTCTTCCTTTGCGCTGTTTTTCTATCTCAGATAGTACGTCGTGCGCCGCTGGAAGGCCGACAACCTGATTCATCACATTTCTGTTACCGAATCCCACGGCACCTTGGGCGAGGCAACTTCGCTTCACGTAGAGGTTGGGCTAGCAAACTAAAGTTGTAGGGCTTGGAACCAGGTCTCCGTCACTCCGGGGCCCATAACTTTAGATTCGTAAGGAGTTACGCGTCTCACAACATACCGTTGGAAAGCTCTCCGAGAGCTCTACGTTGGGACAAGTAAGCCCACTTCTTTGGGCCTTTTTTCGGAGCCCAAAATCGGACGTTTTCATCAGTTTTCGGACACTATTCTTATTTTGCGCTGTTTTTCTATCACGGATAGTACGTCGTGCGCCGTGGGAAGGCCGACAACCTGATCCAACACATTTCTGTTACTGAATCCCACAGCACCTTGGGTGAGGCAACTTCGCTTGACGTAGAGGCTGGGCTCGCAAACTGAAGTTGTGGGGCTTGGGACCAGGTCTCCGTCGCTCCGGGGCCCATAACTTTTGAATCGTAAGGAGTTACGCGGCCCACAGCATACCGTTGGAAAGCTCTCCGAGAGCCCTACGACGGGCAGCTAAGCCCGCTTTTCCTGGCCTTTTTGCGGAGCCCAAAATCAGACGTTTTCATCAGTTTTCGGACTCTTTTCTTCTTTTGCGCTGTTTTTCTATCCCGGATAGTACGTCGTGCGCCGCGGGAAGGCCGACATCCTGATCCATCACATTTCTGTTACCGAATCCCACGGCACCTTGGGCAAGGAAACTTCGCTAGACGTAGAGGTTGGGCTCGCAAACTAAAGTTGTAGGGCTTGGGACCAGGTCCCCGTCGCTCCGGGGCCCATAACTTTTGATTCGTAAGGAGTTACGCGGCCCACAGCATACCGTTGGAAAGCTCTCCGAGAGCTCTACGTTGGGACAACTTAGCCCACCTTGTTGGGCCTTTTTTCGGATCCCAAAATCGGACATTTTCATCAGTTTCTGGACACTTTTCTTCTTCTGCGCTGTTCTTCTATCCCGGATAGTACGTCGTGCGCCGCGGGAAGGACGATAACCTGATCCATCACATTTCTGTTACCGAATCCCACGGCACCTTGGGCGCGGCAACTTCGCTTCACGTAGAGGTTGGGCTCGCAAACTGAAGTTGTGGGGCTTGGGACCAGGTCTCCGTCGCTCCGGGGCCCATAACTTTTGATTCGTAAGGAGTTACGCGGCCCACAGCATACCGTTGGAAAGCTCTCCGAGAGCTCTACGATGGGGCAACTAAGCCCACTTCGCTGGACCTTTTTTCGGAGCCCAAAATCGGACGTTTTCATCAGTTTTCGGACACTTTTCTTATTTTTCGCTGTTTTTCTATCCCGGATAGTACGTCGTGCGCCGCGTGAAGGCCGACAACCTGATCCATCACATTTCTGTTACCGAATCCCACGGCACCTTGGGCGAGGCAACTTCGCTTCACGTAGAGGTTGGGCTTGCAAACTAAAGTTGAAGGGCTTGGGACCAGGTCTCCGTCACTCCGGGGCCCATAACTTTTGATTCGTAAGGAGTTACGCTGCTCACAGCATACCGTTGGAAAGCTCTCCGAGAGCTCTACGTTGGGACAACTAAGCCCACTTCTCTGGGCCTTTTTTCGGAGCCCAAAATCGGACATTTTCATCAGTTTTCGGACACTTTTCTTATTTTGCGCGGTTTTTCTATCACGGATAGTACGTCGTGCGCCGTGGGAAGGCCGACAACCTGATCCATCACATTTCTGTTACCGAATCCCACGACACCTTGGGCGAGGCAACTTCGCTTCACGTAGAGTATGGGCTCGCAAACTAAAGTTGTAGGGCTTGGGACCAGGTCTCCGTCACTCCGGGGCCCATAACTTTTGATTCGTAAGGAGTTACGCGGCTCACAGCATACCGTTGGAAAGCTCTCCGAGAGCTATACGTTGGGACAACTAGGCCCACTTCGTTGGGCCTTTTTTCAGAGACCAAAATTGGACGTTTTCATCAGTTTTCGGACACTTTTCTTATTCTGCGTTGTTTTTCTATCCCGGATAGTACGTCGTGCGCCGTGGGAAGGCCGACATCCTGATCCAACACATTTCTATTACCGAATCCCACAGCACCTTGGGTGAGGCAACTTCGCTTGACGTAGAGGCTGGGCTCGGAAAATGAAGTTGTGGGGCTTGGGACCAAGTCTCCGTCGCTCCTGGGCCCATAACTTTTGATTCGTAAGGAGTTACGCGGCCCACAGCATACCGTTGGAAAGCCCTCCGAGAGCTCTACGACGGGGCACCTAAGCCCGCTTTGCTGGGCCTTTTTTCGGAGCCCAAAATCGGACGTTTTCATCAGTTTTCGGACTCTTTTATTCTTTTGCGCTGTTTTTCTATCCCGGATAGTACGTCGTGCGCCGCGGGAAGGCCGACAACCTGATCCATCACAGTTCTGTTACCGAATCCCATGGCACCTTGGGCGAGGCAACTTCGCTTCACGTAGAGGTTGGGCTCGCAAACTGAAGTTGTGGGGCTTGGGACCAGGTCTCCGTCGCTCCGGGGCCCATAACTTTTGATTCGTAAGGAGTTACGCGGCCCACAGCATACCATTGGAAAGCTCTCCGTGAGCTCTACGATGGGCCAGCAAAGTCCGCTTTGCTGGGCCTTTTTTCGGAGCCCAAAATCGGACGTTTTCATCTGTTTTCGGACATTTTTCTTATTTTGTGCTGTTTTTCTATCCCGGTTAGTACGTCGTGCGCCGCGGGAAGGCCGACAACCTGATCCATCACATTTCTGTTACCGAATCCCACGGCACCTTGGGCGAGGCAACTTCGCTTCACGTAGAGGTTGGGCTCGCAAACTGAAGTTGTGGGGCTTGGGACCAGGTCTCCGTCGCTCCGGGGATCATAACTTTTGATTCGTAAGGAGTTACGCGGCCCACAACATACCGTTGGAAAGCTCTCCGAGAGCTCTACGATGGGCCAGCTAAGCCCGCCTCGCTGGGCCTTTTTTCGGAGCCCAAAATCGGACGTTTTCATCAGTTTTCGGACACTTTTCTCATTTTGCGCTGTTTTTCTATCCCGGATAGTACGTCGTGCGCCGCGTGAAAGCCGACAACCTGATCCTTCACATTTCTATTACCGAATCCCACGGCACCTTGGGCGAGGCAACTTCGCTTCACGTAGAGGTTGGGCTCGCAAACTGAAGTTGTGGGTCTTGGAACCAGGTCTCCGTCGCTCCGGGGCCCATAACTTTTGATCCGTAAGGAGTTACGCGGCCCACAACATACCGTTGGAAAGCTCTCTGAGAGCTCTACGACGCGGCAGCAAAGTCCGCCTCGCTGGGCCTTTTTTCGGAGCCCAAAATCAGACGTTTTCATCAGTTTTCGGAGACTTTTCTTCTTTTGCACTGTTTTTCTATCCCGGATAGTACGTCGTGCGTCGCTGGAAGGCCGACAACCTGATCCATCAGATTTCTGTTGCCGATTCCCATGGCACCTTGGGCGAGGCAACTTCGCTTCACGTAGAGGCTGGGATCGCAAACCGAGGTCGTGGGGCTTGGAACCAGGTCTCCGTCGCTTTGGGGCCCATAACTTTTGATTCGTAAGGAGTAACGCGGCCTACAGTATACCGTAGGAAAGCTCTCCGAGAGCTCTACGATGGGGTAGCTAAGCCCACTTTGCTGGGCCTTTTTTCGAAGCCTAAAATCGGACGTTTTTCATCAGTTTTCGGACACTTTTCTTCTTTTGCGCTGTTTTTCTATCCCGGATTGTACGTCGTGCGCCGCTGGATGGCCGACAACCTGATCCATCACATTTCTGTTACCGAATCCCACGGCACCTTGGGCGAGGCAACTTCGTTTGACGTAGAGGCTGGGCTCGCAAACTGAAGTTGTGGGGCTTGGGACCTGGTCTCCGTCGCTCCGGAGCCCATAACTTTTGATTCGTAAGGAGTTACGCGGCCCACAGCATACCGTTGGAAAGCTCTCCGAGAGCTCTATGACGGGGCAACTAAGCCCACTAGGCTGGGCCTTTTTTCGGAGCCCAAAATCGGACGTTTTCATCAATTTTCGTACACTTTTCTTCTCTTGCGCTGTTTTTCTATCCCGGATAGTACGTCGTGCGCCGCTGGAAGGCCGACAACCTGATCCATCACATTTCTGTTACCGAATCCCACGGCACCTTGGCGAGGCAACTTCGCTTCACGTATAGGCTGGGCCTGCAAACCGAGGTCGTGGGGCTTGGAACCAGGTCTCCGTCGCTCCGGGGCCCATAACTTTTGATTCGTAAGGAGTTACTCGGCCCACAGCATACCATTGGAAAGCTCTCCGAGAGCTTTACGTTGGTTCAAATAAGCCCACTTCGCTGGGCCTTTTTTCGAAGCCCAAAATCGGACGTTTACATCAGTTTTAGGACTCTTTTCTTCTTTTGCGCTGTTTTTCTATCCCGGATAGTACGTCGTGCGCCGCTGGAAGGCCGACAACCTGATCAATCACATTTCTGTTACCGAATCCCACGGCACCTTGGGCGAGGCAACTTCGCTTCACGTAGAGGTTGGGCTCGCAAACTGAAGTTGTGGGGCTTGGGACCAGGTCTCCGTCGCTCCTGGGCCCATAACTTTTGATTCGTAAGGAGTTACGCGGCCCACAACATACCATTGGAAAGCTCTCCGAGAGCTCTACAATGGAGCATGTAAGCCCGCTATGCTGGGCCTTTTTTCGGAGCCCAAAATTGGACGTTTTCATCAGTTTTCGGACATTTTTTTTATTTTGCGGTATTTTTCTATCCCGGATAGTACGTCGTGCGCCGCGGGAAGGCCGACAACCTGATCCATCACATTTCTGTTACCGAATCCCACCACACCTTGTTCGAGGCAAATTCGCTTCACGTAGAGGCTTGGCCCGCAAACCGAGGTCCTGGGGCTTGGAACCAGGTCTCCGTCGCTTCGGGGCCCATAACTTTTGATCGGTAAGGAGTTACGCGGCCCACAGCATACCGTTGGAAAGCTCTCCGAGAGCTCTACGACGTGGCAGCAAAGCCCGCCTCGCTCGGCCTTTTTTCGGAGCCCAAAATTGGACGTTTTCATCAGTTTTTGGACATTTTTCTTCTTTTGCACTGTTTTGCTCTCCCGGATAGTACGTCGTGCGCCGCTGGAAGGCCGACAACCTGATCCATCACATTTCTGTTACCGAATCCCACGGCACCTTGGGCGAGGCAACTTCGCTTCACGTAGAGGCTGGGCTCGCAAACTGAAGTTGTAGGGCATGGGACCAGGTCTCCGTCGCTCCGGGGCCCATAACTTTTGATCCGTAAGGAGTTACTCGGCCCACAGCATACCGTTGGAAAGCACTCCGAGAGCTCTACGACGCGGCAACTAAGCCCGCCTCGCTGGGCCTTTTTTTGGAGCCCAAAATCGGATGTTTTCATCAGTTTTCGGACACTTTTCTTCTTTTGCGCTGTTTTGCTATCCCGGATAGTACGTCGTGCGCCGCTGGAAGGCTGACAGCCTGATCCATCACATTTCTGTTACCGAATCCCACAGCACCTTGGGCGAGGCAACTTCGTTTGACGTAGAGGCTGGGCTCGCAAACTGAAGTTGTGGGGCTTGGGACCTGGTCTCCGTCGCTCCGGAGCCCATAACTTTTGATTCGTAAGGAGTTACGCGGCCCACAGAATACCGTTGGAAAGCTCTCCGAGAGCTCTACGACGGGGCAACTAAGCCCACTTGGTTAGGCCTTTTTTCGGAGCCCAAAATCGGACATTTTCATCAATTTTCGTACACTTTTCTTCTCTTGCGCTGTTTTTCTATCCCGGATAGTACGTCGTGCGCCGCTGGAAGGCCGACAACCTGATCCATCACATTTCTGTTCCCGAATCCCACGGCACCTTGGGCGAGGCAACTTCGCTTCACGTATAGGCTGGGCCCGCAAACCGAGGTCGTGGGGCTTGGAACTAGGTCTCCGTCGCTCCGGGGCCCATAACTTTTGATTCGTAAGGAGTTACGCGGCCCACAGCATACCATTGGAAAGCTCTCCGAGAGCTCTACGTTGGGTCAAATAAGCCCACTTCGCTGGGCCTTTTTTCGAAGCACAAAATCGGACGTTTTCATCAGTTTTAGGACTCTTTTCTTCTTTTGCGCTGTTTTTCTATCCCGGATAGTACGTCGTGCGCCGCTGGAAGGCCGACAACCTGATCAATCACATTTCTGTTACCGAATCCCACGGCTCCTTGGGCAAGGCAACTTCGCTTCACGTAGAGGTTGGGCTCGCAAACTGAAGTTGTGGGGCTTGGGACCAGGTCTCCGTCGCTCCTGGGCCCATAACTTTTGATTCGTAAGGAGTTACGCGGCCCACAACATACCATTGGAAAGCTCTCCGAGAGCTCTACGATGGAGCAGGTAAGCCCGCTATGCTGGGCCTTTTTTCGGATCCCAAAATCGGACGTTTTCATCAGTTTTCGGACATTTTTCTTATTTTGCGGTATTTTTCTATCCCGGATAGTACGTCGTGCGCCGCGGGAAGGCCGACAACCTGATCCATCACATTTCTGTTACCGAATCCCACGACACCTTGTTCGAGGCAACTTCGCTTCACGTAGAGGTTGGGCTCGCAAACTGAAGTTGTGGGCTTGGGACCAGGTCTCCGTCGCTCCGGGGCACATAACTTTTGATTCGTAAGGAGTTACGCGGCCCACAGCATACCGTTGGAAAGCTCTCCGAGAGCTCTACGATGGGGCAGCTAAGCCCACTTCGCTGGGCCTTTTCTCTGAGCCCAAAATCGTTCGTTTTCATCAGTTTTCAGACACTTTTCTTGTTTTGTACTGTGTTTCTATCCCGGATAGTACGTCGTGCGCCGCGGGAAGGCCGACAACCTGATCCATCACATTTCTGTTACCGAATCCCACGGCACCTTGGGCGAGGCAACTTCGCTTCACGTAGAGGTTGGGCTCGCAAACTGAAGTTGTGGGGCTTGGGACCAGGTCTCCGTCGCTCCGGGGCCCATAACTTTTGATTCGTAAGGAGTTACGCGGCCCACAGCATACCGTTGGAAATCTCTCCGAGAGCTCTACGATGGGGCAGCTAATCCCGCTTTGCTGGGTCTTTTTTCGGAGCCCAAAATCGGACATTTTCATCAGTTTTCGGACACTTTTCTTTTTTTGCGCTGTTTTTCTATCGCGGATAGTACGTTGTGCGCCGCTGGAAGGCCGACAACCTGATCCATCTCATTTATGTTACCGAATCCCACGGCACCTTGGGCGAGGCAACTTCGCTTCACGTAGAGGTTGGGGTCGCAAACTGAAGTTGTGGGGCTTGGGACCAGGTCTCCGTCGCTCCGGGGCCCATAACTTTTGATCCGTAAGGAGTTACGCGGCCCACAGCATACCGTTGGAAAGCTCTCCGAGAGCTCTACGACGGGGCAGCTAAGCCCGCTTTGCTGGGCCTTTTTTTGGAGCCCAAAATTGGACGTTTTCATCAGTTTTCGGACTCTTTTCTTCTTTTGCGCTGTTTTTCTATCCCGGATAGTACATCGTGCGCCGCTGGAAGGCCGACAACCTGATCCATCACATTTCTGTTACCGAATCCCACGGCACCTTGGGCGAGGCAACTTCGCTTCACGTAGAGGCTGGGCCCGCAAACCGAGGTCCTGGGGCTTGAACCAGGTCTCCGTCGCTCCGGGGCCCATAACTTTTGATTCGTAAGGAGTTACGCGGCCCACAGCATACCGTTGGAAAGCTCTCCGAGAGCTCTACATTGGGACAACTAAGACCACTTCGCTGGGCCTTTTTTCGGAGCCCAAAATCGGACACTTTCATCAGTATTCGGACACATTTCTTATTTTGCACTGTTTTTCTATCCCGGATAGTACGTCGTGCGCCGCGGGAAGGCCGACAACCTGATCTATCACATTTCTGTTACCGAATCCCACGACACCTTGGGTGAGGCAACTTCGCTTGACGTAGAGGCTGGGTTCGCAAACTGAAGTTGTGGGGCTTGGGACCAGGTCTCCGTCGCTCCGGGGGCCCATAACTTTTGATTCGTAAGGAGTTACGCGGCCCACAGCATACCGTTGGAAAGCTCTCCGAGAGCTCTACCATGGGGGCAGCTAAGCCCGCTTTGCTGGGCCTTTTTTCGGAGCCCAAAATCGGACGTTTTCATCAATTTTCGGACACTTTTCTTCTTTTGCGCTGTTTTTCTATCCCGGATAGTACGTCGTGCGCCGCTGGAAGGCCTACAACCTGATCCATCACATTTCTGTTACTGAATCACACGGCACCTTGGGCGAGGCAACTTCGCTTCACGTAGAGGCCGGGCCCGCAAACCGAGGTCGGGGGGCTTGGAACCAGGTCTCCGTCGCTCCAGGGAACATAACTTTTGATTCGTAAGGAGTTACGCGGCCCACAGCATACCGTTGGAAAGCTCTCCGAGAGCTCTACGACGGGGCAGCTAAGCCCGCTTTGCTGGTCCTTTTTTCGGAGCCCAAAATCAGACGTTTTCATCAGTTTTCAGACTCTTTTCTTCTTTTGCGCTGTTTTTCTATCCCGGATAGTACGTCGTGCGCCGCTGGAAGGCCGACAACCTGATCCAGCACATTTCTGTTACCGAATCCCACGGCACCTTGGCGAGGCAACTTCGCTTCACGTTGAGGTTGGGCTCGCAAACTGAAGTTGTGGGGCTTGGGACCAGGTCTACGTCGCTACGGGGCCCATAACTTTTGATTCGTAAGGAGTTACGCGGCCCACAGCATACCGTTGGAAAGCTCTCCGAGAGCTCTACGACGGGTCAGCTAATCCCGCTTTGCTGGGCCTTTTTTCGGAGCCCAAAATTGGACGTTTTCATCAGTTTTTGGACTCTTTTCTTCTTTTGCGCTGTTTTTCTATCCCGGATAATACGTCGTGCGCCGCTGGAAGGCCGACAACCTGATCCATCACATTTCTGTTACCGAATCCCACGGCACCTTGGGCGAGGCAACTTCGCTTAACGTAGAGGTTGGGCTCGCAAACTGAAGTTGTGGGGCTTGGGACCAGGTCTCCGTCGCTCCGGGGCCCATAACTTTTGATTCGTAAGGAGTTACGCGGCCCACAGCATACCATTGAAAAGCTCTACGAGAGCTCTACAATGGGGTAGCTAAGCCCGCTTCGCTGGGCCTTTTTTCGGAGCCCAAAATTGGACGTTTTCCTCAGTTTTCGTACACTTTTCTTATTTTGCGCTGTTTTTCTATCCCGGATAGTACGTCGTGCGCCGCGGGAAGGCCGACAACTTGATCCATCACATTTCTGTTACCGAATCCCACGGCACCTTGGGCGAGGCAACTTCGCTTCACGTAGTGGCTGGGCTCGCAAACTGAAGTTGTGGGGCATGGGACCAGGTCTCCGTCGCTCCGAGGCCCATAACTTTTGATTCGTAAGGAGTTACGCGGCCCACAGCATACCGTTGGAAAGCTCTCCGAGAGCTCTACAACGGGTCAGCTAAGCCCGCTTCGCTGGGCCTTTTTTCGAAGCCCAAAATCGGACGTTTTCATCTGTTTTCGGAAACTTTTCTTCTCTTGCGCTGTTTTTCTATCCCGAATAGTACGTCGTGCGCCACTGGAAGGCCGACAACCTGATCCATCACATTTTTGTTTCCGAATCCCACGTCACCTTGGGCGAGGGAACTTCACTTCACGTAGAGGCTGGGCCCGCAAACCGAGGTCGTGGGGCTTGGAACCAGGTCTCCGTCGCTTCGCGGCCCATAACTTTTGATTCGTAAGGAGTTACGCGGCCCACAGCATACCGTTGGAAAGCTCTCTGAGAGCTCTACGATGGGACAACGAAGCCCACTTTGCTGGGCCTCTTTTCGGAGCCCAAAATCGGACGTTTTCATAAGTTTTCGGACACTTTTCTTCTTTTGCGCTGTTTTTCTGTCCCGGATAGTACGTCGTGCGCCGCTGGAAGGCCGACAACCTGATCCATCACATTTTTGTTACCGAATCCCACGGCACCTTGGGCGAGGCAACTTCGCTTGACATAGAGGCTGGGCTCGCAAACTGAAGTTGTTGGGCTTGGGACCAGGTCTCCGTCGCTCCGGGGCCCATAACTTTTGATTCGTAAGGAGTTACGCAGCCTAC
>NW_026291687.1:0-31533 GCF_023091745.1 Budorcas taxicolor
CCCTGGGGAGACTCCGAAGCACCCCAAGATCCATGGCAACACTGGAGAGGAATCCTCAGGTTCCGGCCCCGACTCCACACAAGGACTGAGGCCCCCGGCATGGACGGGAGAGAATCCCGAGAGGTCCCCTAGCAACTCGCATGGGGACTGGCCTTTCCTGAGCCACCAGAGCGGGTCCCTGAGGTCCCCGCCGTAACTCGAGAAGACCTGCCGCAACTCGAGAAAATCCAGGAGGTCTCCCCCTCCAGGCGAGATGAGGCCCATTTCCGCTGAGCGTCTCGAGGCTGATCACACCTCACCTCTGGAACTTCGAAAGGCTCCTTCACACCCTTGGTGCAAATCCAGAAGTTCCCCGACCTAGCCGTCTCCACTCGAGAGGAATCACGAGGGTCCCGCCCACATCCAGAGGAGCCCCGTTTCCGCCTCGTAGCTCGAGATGAGGGATCCTTTCCCTGCTTCGTCGGGAAAGAGTTCCGCGTTCCCGTCGCATCTCAAGAGGAGGCCTCTCAACAGGAACGGCGAGAGGAACTCCAGGGTCGTGCACCATTCCAAGAGTCCCCCAGATGTCTCAGTCCATTCCAGAGGAACTCTTTTCCCTTCAGCGGCTCGTCTTTCACGCCGAGGATCGACTCACACCAAGGTGGCACGTGGCACAGCCCTGTGGGAAAGCCTCGTGGGAAAGCCTCGAGGGACAGCCTCGAGGGAAAGCCACAGATCCCTTGATCCACGTGACAGGAAGCGTGACACTACTGCTGCAGCTCGGGAGGAAAGCGCACATGCATGCCCCCACTCGAGACGAGGCCTGACTCCCCTGGGGAGACTCAGAAGCACCCCAAGATCCATGGCAACACTGGAGAGGAATCCTCAGGTTCCGGCCCCGACTCCACACAAGGACTGAGGCCCCGGCATGGACGGGAGAGGAATCCGAGAGGTCCCCTAGCAACTCGCATGGGGACTGGCCTTTCCTGAGGCCACCAGAGCGGGTCCCTGAGGTCCCCGCCGTAACTCGAGAAGACCTCGCGCAACTCGAGAAAATCCAGGAGGCTCTCCCCTCCAGGCGAGAAGAGGCCCATTTCCGCTGAGGCGTCTCGAGGCTGATCACACCTCACCTCTGGAACTTCGAAAGGCTCCTTCACACCCTTGGTGCAAATCAAGAAGTTCCCCGACCTAGCGTCTCCACTCGAGAGGAATCACGTGGGTCCCGCCCACATCCAGAGGAGCCCCGTTTCCGCCTCGTAGCTCGAGATGAGGGATCCTTTCCCTGCTTCGTCGGGAAAGAGTTCCCGGCGTTCCCGTCGCATCTCAAGAGGAGGCCTCTCAACAGGAACGGCGAGAGGAACTCCAGGGTCGTGCCACCATTCCAAGAGTCCCCCAGATGTCTCAGTCCATTCCAGAGGAACCTGCTTTTCCCTTCACCGGCTCGTCTTTCACGCCGAGGATCGACTCACACCAAGGTGGCACGTGGCACAGCCTGTGGGAAAGCCTCGTGGAAAGCCTCGAGGGACAGCCTCGAGGGAAAGCCACAGATCCCTTGATCCACGTGACAGGAAGCGTGACACTACTGCTGCAGCTCGGGGAGGAAAGCGCACGTGCATGCCCCCACTCGAGACGAGGCCTGACTCCCCTGGGAGACTCAGAAGCACCCCAAGATCCATGGCAACACTGGAGAGGAATCCTCAGGTTCCGGCCCCGACTCCACACAAGGACTGAGGCCCCGGCATGGACGGGAGAGGAATCCCGAGAGGTCCCCTAGCAACTCGCATGGGGACTGGCCTTTCCTGAGGCCACCAGAGCGGGTCCCTGAGGTCCCCGCCGTAACTCGAGAAGACCTGCCGCAACTCGAGAAAATCCAGGAGGTTCTCCCCTCCAGCGAGATGAGGCCCATTTCCGCTGAGGCGTCTCGAGGCTGATCACACCTCACCTCTGGAACTTCGAAAGGCTCCTTCACACCCTTGGTGCAAATCAAGAAGTTCCCCGACCTAGCCGTCTCCACTCGAGAGGAATCACGAGGGTCCCGCCCACATCCAGAGGAGCCCCGTTTCCGCCTCGTAGCTCGAGATGAGGGATCCTTTCCCTGCTTCGTCGGGAAAGAGTTCCCGGCGTTCCCGTCGCATCTCAAGAGGAGGCCTCTCAACAGGAACGGCGAGAGGAACTCCAGGGTCGTGCCACCATTCCAAGAGTCCCCCAGATGTCTCAGTCCATTCCAGAGGAAACCTCTTTTCCCTTCAGCGGCTCGTCTTTCACGCCGAGGATCGACTCACACCAAGGTGGCACGTGGCACAGCCCTGTGGGAAAGCCTCGTGGGAAAGCCTCGAGGGACAGCCTCGAGGGAAAGCCACAGATCCCTTGATCCACGTGACAGGAAGCGTGACACTACTGCTGCAGCTCGGGAGGAAAGCGCACGTGCATGCCCCCACTCGAGACGAGGCCTGACTCCCCGGGGGAGACTCAGAAGCACCCCAAGATCCATGGCAACACTGGAGAGGAATCCTCAGGTTCCGGCCCCGACTCCACAAGGACTGAGGCCCCGGCATGGACGGGAGAGGAATCCCGAGAGGTCCCCTAGCAACTCGCATGGGACTGGCCTTTCCTGAGGCCACCAGAGCGGGTCCCTGAGGTCCCCGCCGTAACTCGAGAAGACCTGCCGCAACTCGAGAAAATCCAGGAGGCTTCTCCCTCCAGGCGAGATGAGGCCATTTCCGCTGAGGCGTCTCGAGGCTGATCACACCTCACCTCTGGAACTTCGAAAGGCTCCTTCACACCCTTGGTGCAAATCAAGAAGTTCCCCGACCTAGCCGTCTCCACTCGAGAGGAATCACGAGGGTCCCGCCCACATCCAGAGGAGCCCCGTTTCCGCCTCGTAGCTCGAGATGAGGGATCCTTTCCCTGCTTCGTCGGGAAAGAGTTCCCGGCGTTCCCGTCGCATCTCAAGAGGAGGCCCTCTCAACAGGAACGGCGAGAGGAACTCCAGGGTCGTGCCACCATTCCAGAGTCCCCCAGATGTCTCAGTCCATTCAGAGGAACCTCTTTTCCCTTCAGCCGGCTCGTCTTTCACGCCGAGGATCGACTCACACCAAGGTGGCACGTGGCACAGCCCTGTGGGAAAGCCTCGTGGAAAGCCTCGAGGGACAGCCTCGAGGGAAAGCCACAGATCCCTTGATCCACGTGACAGGAAGCGTGACACTACTGCTGCAGCTCGGGAGGAAAGCGCACATGCATGCCCCCACTCGAGACGAGGCCTGACTCCCCTGGGGAGACTCAGAAGCACCCCAAGATCCATGGCAACACTGGAGAGGAATCCTCAGGTTCCGCCCCGACTCCACACAAGGACTGAGGCCCCGGCATGGACGGAGAGGAATCCCGAGAGGTCCCCTAGCAACTCGCATGGGACTGGCCTTTCCTGAGGCCACCAGAGCGGGTCCCTGAGGTCCCCGCCGTAACTCGAGAAGACCTGCCGCAACTCGAGAAAATCCAGGAGGTCTCCCCTCCAGGCGAGATGAGGCCCATTTCCGCTGAGGCGTCTCGAGGCTGATCACACCTCACCTCTGGAACTTCGAAAGGCTCCTTCACACCCTTGGTGCAAATCAAGAAGTTCCCCGACCTAGCCGTCTCACTCCGAGAGGAATCACGAGGGTCCCGCCCACATCCAGAGGAGCCCCGTTTCCGCCTCGTAGCTCGAGATGAGGGATCCTTTCCCTGCTTCGTCGGGAAAGAGTTCCCGGCGTTCCCGTCGCATCTCAAGAGGAGGCCCTCTCAACAGGAACGGCGAGAGGAACTCCAGGGTCGTGCCACCATTCCAAGAGTCCCCCAGATGTCTCAGTCCATTCCAGAGGAACCTGCTTTTCCCTTCACGGCTCGTCTTTCACGCCGAGGATCGACTCACACCAAGGTGGCACGTGGCACAGCCCTGTGGGAAAGCCTCGTGGGAAAGCCTCGAGGGACAGCCTCGAGGGAAAGCCACAGATCCCTTGATCCACGTGGACAGGAAGCGTGACACTACTGCTGCAGCTCGGGAGGAAAGCGCACGTGCATGCCCCCACTCGAGACGAGGCCTGACTCCCCTGGGGAGACTCAGAAGCACCCCAAGATCCATGGCAACACTGGAGAGGAATCCTCAGGTTCCGGCCCGACTCCACACAAGGACTGAGGCCCCGGCATGGACGGGAGAGGAATCCCGAGAGGTCCCCTAGCAACTCGCATGGGGACTGGCCTTTCCTGAGGCCACCAGAGCGGGTCCCTGAGGTCCCCGCCGTAACTCGAGAAGACCTGCCGCAACTCGAGAAAATCCAGGAGGTTCTCCCCTCCAGGCGAGATGAGGCCCATTTCCGCTGAGGCGTCTCGAGGCTGATCACACCTCACCTCTGGAACTTCGAAAGGCTCCTTCACACCCTTGGTGCAAATCAAGAAGTTCCCCGACCTAGCCGTCTCCACTCGAGAGGAATCACGAGGGTCCCGCCCACATCCAGAGGAGCCCCGTTTCCGCCTCGTAGCTCGAGATGAGGATCCTTTCCCTGCTTCGTCGGGAAAGAGTTCCGGCGTTCCCGTCGCATCTCAAGAGGAGGCCCTCTCAACAGGAACGGCGAGAGGAACTCCAGGGTCGTGCCACCATTCCAAGAGTCCCCCAGATGTCTCAGTCCATTCCAGAGGAACCTCTTTTCCCTTCAGCGGCTCGTCTTTCACGCCGAGGATCGACTCACACCAAGGTGGCACGTGGCACAGCCCTGTGGGAAAGCCTCGTGGGAAAGCCTCGAGGGACAGCCTCGAGGGAAAGCCACAGATCCCTTGATCCACGTGACAGGAAGCGTGACACTACTGCTGCAGCTCGGGAGGAAAGCGCACGTGCATGCCCCACTCGAGACGAGGCCTGACTCCCCTGGGGAGACTCAGAAGCACCCCAAGATCCATGGCAACACTGGAGAGGAATCCTCAGGTTCCGGCCCGACTCCACACAAGGACTGAGGCCCCGGCATGGACGGGAGAGGAATCCGAGAGGTCCCCTAGCAACTCGCATGGGGACTGGCCTTTCCTGAGGCCACCAGAGCGGGTCCTGAGGTCCCCGCCGTAACTCGAGAAGACCTGCCGCAACTCGAGAAAATCCAGGAGGTTCTCCCCTCCAGGCGAGATGAGGCCCATTTCCGCTGAGGCGTCTCGAGGCTGATCACACCTCACCTCTGGAACTTCGAAAGGGCTCCTTCACACCCTTGGTGCAAATCAAGAAGTTCCCCGACCTAGCCGTCTCCACTCGAGAGGAATCACGAGGGTCCCGCCCACATCCAGAGGAGCCCCGTTTCCGCCTCGTAGCTCGAGATGAGGGATCCTTTCCCTGCTTCGTCGGGAAAGAGTTCCCGGCGTTCCCGTCGCATCTCAAGAGGAGGCCCTCTCAACAGGACGGCGAGAGAACTCCAGGGTCGTGCCACCATTCCAAGAGTCCCCCAGATGTCTCAGTCCATTCCAGAGGAACCTCTTTTCCCTTCAGCGGCTCGTCTTTCACGCCGAGGATCGACTCACACCAAGGTGGCACGTGGCACAGCCCTGTGGGAAAGGCCTCGTGGGAAAGCCTCGAGGGACAGCCTCGAGGGAAAGCCACAGATCCCTTGATCCACGTGACAGGAAGCGTGACACTACTGCTGCAGCTCGGGAGGAAAGCGCACGTGCATGCCCCCACTCGAGACGAGGCCTGACTCCCGGGGGAGACTCAGAAGCACCCCAAGATCCATGGCAACACTGGAGAGGAATCCTCAGGTTCCGGCCCCGACTCCACACAAGGACTGAGGCCCCGGCATGGACGGGAGAGGAATCCGAGAGGTCCCCTAGCAACTCGCATGGGGACTGGCCTTTCCTGAGGCCACCAGAGGCGGTCCCTGAGGTCCCCGCCGTAACTCGAGAAGACCTGCCGCAACTCGAGAAAATCCAGGAGGTTCTCCCCTCCAGGCGAGATGAGGCCCATTTCCGCTGAGGCGTCTCGAGGCTGATCACACCCACCTCTGGAACTTCGAAAGGCTCCTTCACACCCTTGGTGCAAATCAAGAAGTTCCCCGACCTAGCCGTCTCCACTCGAGAGGAATCACGAGGGTCCGCCCACATCCAGAGGAGCCCCGTTTCCGCCTCGTAGCTCGAGATGAGGGATCCTTTCCCTGCTTCGTCGGGAAGAGTTCCCGGCGTTCCCGTCGCATCTCAAGAGGAGGCCCTCTCAACAGGAACGGCGAGAGGAACTCCAGGGTCGTGCCACCATTCCAAGAGTCCCCCAGATGTCTCAGTCCATTCCAGAGGAACCTCTTTCCCTTCAGCGGCTCGTCTTTCACGCCGAGGATCGACTCACACCAAGGTGGCACGTGGCACAGCCCTGTGGGAAAGCCTCGTGGGAAAGCCTCGAGGGACAGCCTCGAGGGAAAGCCACAGATCCCTTGATCCACGTGACAGGAAGCGTGACACTACTGCTGCAGCTCGGGAGGAAAGCGCACGTGCATGCCCCCACTCGAGACGAGGCCTGACTCCCTGGGGAGACTCAGAAGCACCCCAAGATCCATGGCAACACTGGAGAGGAATCCTCAGGTTCCGGCCCCGACTCCACACAAGGACTGAGGCCCCGGCATGGACGGGAGAGGAATCCCGAGAGGTCCCCTAGCAACTCGCATGGGGACTGGCCTTTCTGAGGCCACCAGAGCGGGTCCCTGAGGTCCCCGCCATAACTCGAGAAGACCTGCCGCAACTCGAGAAAATCCAGGAGGTTCTCCCCTCCAGGCGAGATGAGGCCCATTTCCGCTGAGGCGTCTCGAGTCTGATCACACCTCACCTCTGAACTTCGAAAGGGTCCTTCACACCCTTGGTGCAAATCCAGAAGTTCCCCGACCTAGCCGTCTCCACTCGAGAGGAATCACGAGGGTCCCGCCCACATCCAGAGGAGCCCCGTTTCCGCCTCGTAGCTCGAGATGAGGGATCCTTTCCCTGCTTCGTCGGGAAAGAGTTCCCGGCGTTCCGTCGCATCTCAAGAGGAGGCCTCTCAACAGGAACGGCGAGAGGAACTCCAGGGTCGTGCCACCATTCCAAGAGTCCCCCAGATGTCTCAGTCCATTCCAGAGGAACCTCTTTTCCCTTCAGCGCTCGTCTTTCACGCCGAGGATCGACTCACACCAAGGTGGCACGTGGCACAGCCCTGTGGGAAAGCCTCGTGGGAAAGCCTCGAGGGACAGCTCGAGGGAAAGCCACAGATCCCTTGATCCACGTGACAGGAAGCGTGACACTACTGCTGCAGCTCGGGAGGAAAGCGCACGTGCATGCCCCCACTCGAGACCGAGCCTGACTCCCCGGGGGAGACTCAGAAGCACCCCAAGATCCATGGCAACACTGGAGAGGAATCCTCAGGTTCCGGCCCCGACTCACACAAGGACTGAGGCCCCGGCATGGACGGGAGAGGAATCCGAGAGGTCCCCTAGCAACTCGCATGGGGACTGCCTTTCCTGAGGCCACCAGAGCGGGTCCCTGAGGTCCCCGCCGTAACTCGAGAAGACCTGCCGCAACTCGAGAAAATCCAGGAGGTTCTCCCTCCAGGCGAGATGAGGCCATTTCCGCTGAGGGCTCTCGAGTCTGATCACACCTCACCTCTGGAACTTCGAAAGGCTCCTTCACACCCTTGGTGCAAATCAGAAGTTCCCCGACCTAGCCCGTCTCCACTCGAGAGGAATCACGAGGGTCCCGCCCACATCCAGAGGAGCCCCGTTTCCGCCTCGTAGCTCGAGATGAGGGATCCTTTCCCTGCTTCGTCGGGAAAGAGTTTCCCGGCGTTCCCGTCGCATCTCAAGAGGAGCCCTCAACAGGAACGGCGAGAGGAACTCCAGGGTCGTGCCACCATTCCAAGAGTCCCCCAGATGTCTCAGTCCATTCCAGAGGAACCTCTTTTCCCTTCAGCGGCTCGTCTTTCACGCCGAGGATCGACTCACACCAAGGTGCACGTGGCACAGCCCTGGGAAAGCCTCGTGGGAAAGCCTCGAGGGACAGCCTCGAGGGAAAGCCACAGATCCCTTGATCCACGTGACAGGAAGCGTGACACTACTGCTGCAGCTCGGGAGGAAAGCGCACGTGCATGCCCCCACTCGAGACGAGGCCTGACTCCCCTGGGGGAGACTCAGAAGCACCCCAAGATCCATGCAACACTGGAGAGGAATCCTCAGGTTCCGGCCCCGACTCACACAAGGACTGAGGCCCCGGCTATGGACGGGAGAGGAATCCGAGAGGTCCCCTAGCAACTCGCATGGGGACTGGCCTTTCCTGAGGCCACCAAGAGCGGGTCCCTGAGGTCCCCGCCGTAACTCGAGAAGACCTGCCGCAACTCGAGAAAATCCAGGAGGTTCTCCCTCCAGCGAGATGAGGCCCATTTCCGCTGAGGCGTTCTCGAGGCTGATCACACCTCACCTCTGGAACTTCGAAAGGCTCCTTCACACCCTTGGTGCAAATCAAGAAGTTCCCCGACCTAGCCGTCTCCACTCGAGAGGAATCACGAGGGTCCCGCCCACATCCAGAGGCGCCCCGTTTCCGCCTCGTAGCTCGAGATGAGGGATCCTTTCCCTGCTTCGTCGGGAAAGAGTTCCCGGCGTTCCCGTCGCATCTCAAGAGGAGGCCCTCTCAACAGGAACGGCGAGAGGAACTCCAGGGTCGTGCCACCATTCCAAGAGTCCCCCAGATGTCTCAGTCCATTCCAGAGGAACCTCTTTTCCCTTCAGCGGCTCGTCTTTCACGCCGAGGATCGACTCACACCAAGGTGGCACGTGGCACAGCCCTGTGGGAAAGCCTCGTGGGAAAGCCTCGAGGGACAGCCTCGAGGGAAAGCCACAGATCCCTTGATCCACGTGACAGGAAGCGTTGACACTACTGCTGCAGCTCGGAGGAAAGCGCACGTGCATGCCCCCACTCGAGACGAGGCCTGACTCCCCTGGGAGACTCGAGAAGCACCCCAAGATCCATGGCAACACTGGAGAGGAATCCTCAGGTTCCGGCCCCGACTCCACCACATGGACTGAGGCCCCGGCATGGACGGGAGAGGATCCCGAGAGGTCCCCTAGCAACTCGCATGGGACTGGCCTTTCCTGAGGCCACCAGAGCGGGTCCCTGAGGTCCCCGCCGTAACTCGAGAAGACCTGCCGCAACTCGAGAAAATCCAGGAGGTTCTCCCCTCCAGGCGAGATGAGGCCCATTTCCGCTGAGGCGTCTCGAGGCTGATCACACCTCACCTCTGGAACTTCGAAAGGCTCCTTCACACCCTTGGTGCAAATCAAGAAGTTCCCCGACCTAGCCGTCTCCACTCGAGAGGAATCACGAGGTGTCCCGCCCACATCCAGAGGAGCCCCGTTTCCGCCTCGTAGCTCGAGATGAGGGATCCTTTCCCTGCTTCGTCGGGAAAGAGTTCCCGGCGTTCCCGTCGCATCTCAAGAGGAGGCCCTCTCAACAGGAACGGCGAGAGGAACTCCAGGGTCGTGCCACCATTCAAGAGTCCCCCAGATGTCTCAGTCCATTCCAGAGGACCTCTTTTCCCTTCAGCGGCTCGTCTTTCACGCGAGGATCGACTCACACCAAGGTGGCACGTGGCACAGCCCTGTGGGGAAAGCCTCGTGGGAAAGCCTCGAGGGACAGCCTCGAGGGAAAGCCACAGATCCCTTGATCCACGTGACAGGAAGCGTGACACTACTGCTGCAGCTCGGAGGAAAGCGCACGTGCATGCCCCCACTCGAGACGAGGCCTGACTCCCCGGGGGAGACTCAGAAGCACCCCAAGATCCATGGCAACACTGGAGAGGAATCCTCAGGTTCCGGCCCCGACTCCACACAAGGACTGAGGCCCCGGCATGGACGGGAGAGGAATCCCGAGAGGTCCCCATAGCAACTCGCATGGGGACTGGCCTTTCTGAGGCCACCAGAGCGGGTCCCTGAGGTCCCCGCGTAACTCGAGAAGACCTGCCGCAACTCGAGAAAATCAGGAGGTTCTCCCCTCCAGCGGAGATGAGGCCCATTTCCGCTGAGGCGTCTCGAGGCTGATCACACCTCACCTCGGAACTTCGAAAGGCTCCTTCACACCCTTGGTGCAAATCAGAAGTTCCCCGACCTAGCCGTACTCCACTCGAGAGGAATCACGAGGGGTCCCGCCCACATCCAGAGGAGCCCCGTTTCCCCGCCTCGTAGCTCGAGATGAGGGATCCTTTCCCTGCTTCGTCGGGAAAGAGTTCCCGCGTTCCCGTCGCATCTCAAGAGGAGGCCCCTCTCAACAGGAACGGCGAGAGGAACTCCAGGGTCGTGCCACCATTCCAAGAGTCCCCCAGATGTCTCAGTCCATTCCAGAGGAACCTCTTTTCCCTTCAGCGGCTCGTCTTTCACGCCGAGGATCGACTCACCACCAAGGTGGCACGTGGCACAGCCCTGTGGGAAGCCTTCGTGGGAAAGCCTCGAGGGACACCGTCGAGGGAAAGCCACAGATCCCTTGATCCACGTGACAGGAAGCGTGACACTACTGCTGCAGCTCGGGAGGAAAGCGCACGTGCATGCCCCCACTCGAGACGAGGCCTGACTCCCCTGGGGAGACTCCGAAGCACCCCAAGATCCATGGCAACACTGGAGAGGAATCCTCAGGTTCCGGCCCCGACTCCACACAAGGACTGAGGCCCCGGCATGGACGGAGAGGAATCCGAGAGGTCCCCTAGCAACTCGCATGGGGACTGGCCTTTCCTGAGGCCACCAGAGCGGGTCCTGAGGTCCCCGCCGTAACTCGAGAAGACCTGCCGCAACTCGAGAAAATCCAGGAGGTTCTCCCCTCCAGGCGAGATGAGGACCCATTTCCGCTGAGGCGTCTCGAGGCTGATCACACCTCACCTCTGGAACTTCGAAAGGCTCCTTCACACCCTTGGTGCAAATCCAAGAAGTTCCCCGACCTAGCCGTCTCCACTCGAGAGGAATCACGAGGGTCCCGCCCACATCCAGAGGAGCCCCGTTTCCGCCCTCGTAGCTCGAGATGAGGGATCCTTTCCCTGCTTCGTCGGGAAAGAGTTCCCGGCGTTCCCGTCGCATCTCAAGAGGAGGCCCTCTCAACAGGAACCGGCGAGAGGAACTCCAGGGTCGTGCCACCATTCCAAGAGTCCCCCAGATGTCTCAGTCCATTCCAGAGGAACCTCTTTTCCCTTCAGCGGCTCGTCTTTCACGCCGAGGATCGACTCACACCAAGGTTGGCACGTGCACAGCCCTGTGGGAAAGCCTTGTGGAAAGCCTCGAGGGACAGCCTCGAGGGAAAGCCACAGATCCCTTGATCCACGTGACAGACAGCGTGACACTACTGCCTGCAGCTCGGGAGGAAGCGCACGTGCATGCCCCCAATCAAGACGAGGCTGACTCCCCTGGGAGACTCCGAAGCACCCCAAGATCCATGGCAACACTGGAGAGGAATCCTCAGGTTCCGGCCCCGACTCCACACAAGGACTGAGGCCCCGGCATGGACGGGAGAGGAATCCCGAGAGGTCCCCTAGCAACTCGCATGGGGACTGGCCTTTCCTGAGGCCACCAGAGCGGTTCCCTGAGGTCCCCGCCGTAACTTCGAAGACGACCTGCCGCAACTCGAGAAAATCCAGGAGGTTCTCCCTCCAGGCGAGATGAGGCCCATTTCCGCTGAGGCGTCTCGAGGCTGATCACACCTCACCTCTGGAACTTCGAAAGGCTCCTTCACACCCTTGGTGCAAATCAAGAAGTTCCCCGACCTAGCCGTCTCCACTCGAGAGGAATCACGAGGGTCCCGCCCACATCCAGAGGAGCCCCGTTTCCGCCTCGTAGCTCGAGATGAGGGATCCTTTCCCTGCTTCGTCGGGAAAGAGTTCCCGGCGTTCCCGTCGCATCTCAAGAGGAGGCCCTCTCAACAGGAACGGCGAGAGGAACTCCAGGGTCGTGCCACCATTCAAGAGTCCCCCAATGTCTCAGTCCATTCCAGAGGAACCTCTTTTCCCTTCAGCGGCTCGTCTTTCACGCCGAGGATCGACTCCTCACACCAAGGTGGCACGTGGCACAGCCCTGTGGGAAAGCCTCGTGGGAAAGCCTCGAGGGACAGCCTCGAGGGAAAGCCACAGATCCCTTGATCCACGTGACAGGAAGCGTGACACTACTGCTGCAGCTCGGGAGGAAAGCGCACGTGCATGCCCCCACTCGAGACGAGGCCTGACTCCCCGGGGGAGACTCAGAAGCACCCCAAGATCCATGGCAACACTGGAGAGGAATCCTCAGGTTCCGGCCCCGACTCCACACAAGGACTGAGGCCCCGGCATGGACGGGAGAGGAATCCCGAGAGGTCCCCTAGCAACTCGCATGGGGACTGGCCTTTCCTGAGGCCACCAGAGCGGGTCCCTGAGGTCCCCGCCGTAACTCGAGAAGACCTGCCGCAACTCGAGAAAATCCAGGAGGTTCTCCCCTCCAGGCGAGATGAGGCCCATTTCCGCTGAGGCGTCTCGAGGCTGATCACACCTCACCTCTGGAACTTCGAAAGGCTCCTTCACACCCTTGGTGCAAATCAAGAAGTTCCCCGACCTAGCCGTCTCCACTCGAGAGGAATCACGAGGGTCCCGCCCACATCCAGAGGAGCCCCGTTTCCGCCTCGTAGCTCGAGATGAGGGATCCTTTCCCTGCTTCGTCGGGAAAGAGTTCCCGGCGTTCCCGTCGCATCTCAAGAGGAGGCCCTCTCAACAGGAACGGCGAGAGGAACTCCAGGGTCGTGCCACCATTCCAAGAGTCCCCCAGATGTCTCAGTCCATTCCAGAGGAACCTCTTTTCCCTTCAGCGGCTCGTCTTTCACGCCGAGGATCGACTCACACCAAGGTGGCACGTGGCACAGCCCTGTGGGAAAGCCTCGTGGGAAAGCCTCGAGGGACAGCCTCGAGGGAAAGCCACAGATCCCTTGATCCACGTGACAGGAAGCGTGACACTACTGCTGCAGCTCGGGAGGAAAGCGCACGTGCATGCCCCCACTCGAGACGAGGCCTGACTCCCCGGGGGAGACTCAGAAGCACCCCAAGATCCATGGCAACACTGGAGAGGAATCCTCAGGTTCCGGCCCCGACTCCACACAAGGACTGAGGCCCCGGCATGGACGGGAGAGGAATCCCGAGAGGTCCCCTAGCAACTCGCATGGGGACTGGCCTTTCCTGAGGCCACCAGAGCGGGTCCCTGAGGTCCCCGCCGTAACTCGAGAAGACCTGCCGCAACTCGAGAAAATCCAGGAGGTTCTCCCCTCCAGGCGAGATGAGGCCCATTTCCGCTGAGGCGTCTCGAGGCTGATCACACCTCACCTCTGGAACTTCGAAAGGCTCCTTCACACCCTTGGTGCAAATCCAGAAGTTCCCCGACCTAGCCGTCTCCACTCGAGAGGAATCACGAGGGTCCCGCCCACATCCAGAGGAGCCCCGTTTCCGCCTCGTAGCTCGAGATGAGGGATCCTTTCCCTGCTTCGTCGGGAAAGAGTTCCCGGCGTTCCCGTCGCATCTCAAGAGGAGGCCCTCTCAACAGGAACGGCGAGAGGAACTCCAGGGTCGTGCCACCATTCCAAGAGTCCCCCAGATGTCTCAGTCCATTCCAGAGGAACCTCTTTTCCCTTCAGCGGCTCGTCTTTCACGCCGAGGATCGACTCACACCAAGGTGGCACGTGGCACAGCCCTGTGGGAAAGCCTTGTGGGAAAGCCTCGAGGGACAGCCTCGAGGGAAAGCCACAGATCCCTTGATCCACGTGACAGGAAGCGTGACACTACTGCTGCAGCTCGGGAGGAAAGCGCACGTGCATGCCCCCACTCAAGACGAGGCCTGACTCCCCTGGGGAGACTCCGAAGCACCCCAAGATCCATGGCAACACTGGAGAGGAATCCTCAGGTTCCGGCCCCGACTCCACACAAGGACTGAGGCCCCGGCATGGACGGGAGAGGAATCCCGAGAGGTCCCCTAGCAACTCGCATGGGGACTGGCCTTTCCTGAGGCCACCAGAGCGGGTCCCTGAGGTCCCCGCCGTAACTCGAGAAGACCTGCCGCAACTCGAGAAAATCCAGGAGGTTCTCCCCTCCAGGCGAGATGAGGCCCATTTCCGCTGAGGCGTCTCGAGGCTGATCACACCTCACCTCTGGAACTTCGAAAGGCTCCTTCACACCCTTGGTGCAAATCAAGAAGTTCCCCGACCTAGCCGTCTCCACTCGAGAGGAATCACGAGGGTCCCGCCCACATCCAGAGGAGCCCCGTTTCCGCCTCGTAGCTCGAGATGAGGGATCCTTTCCCTGCTTCGTCGGGAAAGAGTTCCCGGCGTTCCCGTCGCATCTCAAGAGGAGGCCCTCTCAACAGGAACGGCGAGAGGAACTCCAGGGTCGTGCCACCATTCCAAGAGTCCCCCAGATGTCTCAGTCCATTCCAGAGGAACCTCTTTTCCCTTCAGCGGCTCGTCTTTCACGCCGAGGATCGACTCACACCAAGGTGGCACGTGGCACAGCCCTGTGGGAAAGCCTCGTGGGAAAGCCTCGAGGGACAGCCTCGAGGGAAAGCCACAGATCCCTTGATCCACGTGACAGGAAGCGTGACACTACTGCTGCAGCTCGGGAGGAAAGCGCACGTGCATGCCCCCACTCGAGACGAGGCCTGACTCCCCGGGGGAGACTCAGAAGCACCCCAAGATCCATGGCAACACTGGAGAGGAATCCTCAGGTTCCGGCCCCGACTCCACACAAGGACTGAGGCCCCGGCATGGACGGGAGAGGAATCCCGAGAGGTCCCCTAGCAACTCGCATGGGGACTGGCCTTTCCTGAGGCCACCAGAGCGGGTCCCTGAGGTCCCCGCCGTAACTCGAGAAGACCTGCCGCAACTCGAGAAAATCCAGGAGGTTCTCCCCTCCAGGCGAGATGAGGCCCATTTCCGCTGAGGCGTCTCGAGGCTGATCACACCTCACCTCTGGAACTTCGAAAGGCTCCTTCACACCCTTGGTGCAAATCCAGAAGTTCCCCGACCTAGCCGTCTCCACTCGAGAGGAATCACGAGGGTCCCGCCCACATCCAGAGGAGCCCCGTTTCCGCCTCGTAGCTCGAGATGAGGGATCCTTTCCCTGCTTCGTCGGGAAAGAGTTCCCGGCGTTCCCGTCGCATCTCAAGAGGAGGCCCTCTCAACAGGAACGGCGAGAGGAACTCCAGGGTCGTGCCACCATTCCAAGAGTCCCCCAGATGTCTCAGTCCATTCCAGAGGAACCTCTTTTCCCTTCACCGGCTCGTCTTTCACGCCGAGGATCGACTCACACCAAGGTGGCACGTGGCACAGCCCTGTGGGAAAGCCTCGTGGGAAAGCCTCGAGGGACAGCCTCGAGGGAAAGCCACAGATCCCTTGATCCACGTGACAGGAAGCGTGACACTACTGCTGCAGCTCGGGAGGAAAGCGCACGTGCATGCCCCCACTCGAGACGAGGCCTGACTCCCCGGGGGAGACTCAGAAGCACCCCAAGATCCATGGCAACACTGGAGAGGAATCCTCAGGTTCCGGCCCCGACTCCACACAAGGACTGAGGCCCCGGCATGGACGGGAGAGGAATCCCGAGAGGTCCCCTAGCAACTCGCATGGGGACTGGCCTTTCCTGAGGCCACCAGAGCGGGTCCCTGAGGTCCCCGCCGTAACTCGAGAAGACCTGCCGCAACTCGAGAAAATCCAGGAGGTTCTCCCCTCCAGGCGAGATGAGGCCCATTTCCGCTGAGGCGTCTCGAGGCTGATCACACCTCACCTCTGGAACTTCGAAAGGCTCCTTCACACCCTTGGTGCAAATCAAGAAGTTCCCCGACCTAGCCGTCTCCACTCGAGAGGAATCACGAGGGTCCCGCCCACATCCAGAGGAGCCCCGTTTCCGCCTCGTAGCTCGAGATGAGGGATCCTTTCCCTGCTTCGTCGGGAAAGAGTTCCCGGCGTTCCCGTCGCATCTCAAGAGGAGGCCCTCTCAACAGGAACGGCGAGAGGAACTCCAGGGTCGTGCCACCATTCCAAGAGTCCCCCAGATGTCTCAGTCCATTCCAGAGGAACCTCTTTTCCCTTCAGCGGCTCGTCTTTCACGCCGAGGATCGACTCACACCAAGGTGGCACGTGGCACAGCCCTGTGGGAAAGCCTCGAGGGACAGCCTCGAGGGAAAGCCACAGATCCCTTGATCCACGTGACAGGAAGCGTGACACTACTGCTGCAGCTCGGGAGGAAAGCGCACGTGCATGCCCCCACTCGAGACGAGGCCTGACTCCCCTGGGGAGACTCAGAAGCACCCCAAGATCCATGGCAACACTGGAGAGGAATCCTCAGGTTCCGGCCCCGACTCCACACAAGGACTGAGGCCCCGGCATGGACGGGAGAGGAATCCCGAGAGGTCCCCTAGCAACTCGCATGGGGACTGGCCTTTCCTGAGGCCACCAGAGCGGGTCCCTGAGGTCCCCGCCGTAACTCGAGAAGACCTGCCGCAACTCGAGAAAATCCAGGAGGTTCTCCCCTCCAGGCGAGATGAGGCCCATTTCCGCTGAGGCGTCTCGAGGCTGATCACACCTCACCTCTGGAACTTCGAAAGGCTCCTTCACACCCTTGGTGCAAATCAAGAAGTTCCCCGACCTAGCCGTCTCCACTCGAGAGGAATCACGAGGGTCCCGCCCACATCCAGAGGAGCCCCGTTTCCGCCTCGTAGCTCGAGATGAGGGATCCTTTCCCTGCTTCGTCGGGAAAGAGTTCCCGGCGTTCCCGTCGCATCTCAAGAGGAGGCCCTCTCAACAGGAACGGCGAGAGGAACTCCAGGGTCGTGCCACCATTCCAAGAGTCCCCCAGATGTCTCAGTCCATTCCAGAGGAACCTCTTTTCCCTTCAGCGGCTCGTCTTTCACGCCGAGGATCGACTCACACCAAGGTGGCACGTGGCACAGCCCTGTGGGAAAGCCTCGTGGGAAAGCCTCGAGGGACAGCCTCGAGGGAAAGCCACAGATCCCTTGATCCACGTGACAGGAAGCGTGACACTACTGCTGCAGCTCGGGAGGAAAGCGCACGTGCATGCCCCCACTCGAGACGAGGCCTGACTCCCTGGGGAGACTCAGAAGCACCCCAAGATCCATGGCAACACTGGAGAGGAATCCTCAGGTTCCGGCCCCGACTCCACACAAGGACTGAGGCCCCGGCATGGACGGGAGAGGAATCCCGAGAGGTCCCCTAGCAACTCGCATGGGGACTGGCCTTTCCTGAGGCCACCAGAGCGGGTCCCTGAGGTCCCCGCCGTAACTCGAGAAGACCTGCCGCAACTCGAGAAAATCCAGGAGGTTCTCCCCTCCAGGCGAGATGAGGCCCATTTCCGCTGAGGCGTCTCGAGGCTGATCACACCTCACCTCTGGAACTTCGAAAGGCTCCTTCACACCCTTGGTGCAAATCAAGAAGTTCCCCGACCTAGCCGTCTCCACTCGAGAGGAATCACGAGGGTCCCGCCCACATCCAGAGGAGCCCCGTTTCCGCCTCGTAGCTCGAGATGAGGGATCCTTTCCCTGCTTCGTCGGGAAAGAGTTCCCGGCGTTCCCGTCGCATCTCAAGAGGAGGCCCTCTCAACAGGAACGGCGAGAGGAACTCCAGGGTCGTGCCACCATTCCAAGAGTCCCCCAGATGTCTCAGTCCATTCCAGAGGAACCTCTTTTCCCTTCAGCGGCTCGTCTTTCACGCCGAGGATCGACTCACACCAAGGTGGCACGTGGCACAGCCCTGTGGGAAAGCCTCGTGGGAAAGCCTCGAGGGACAGCCTCGAGGGAAAGCCACAGATCCCTTGATCCACGTGACAGGAAGCGTGACACTACTGCTGCAGCTCGGGAGGAAAGCACACGTGCATGCCCCCACTCGAGACGAGGCCTGACTCCCCTGGGGAGACTCAGAAGCACCCCAAGATCCATGGCAACACTGGAGAGGAATCCTCAGGTTCCGGCCCCGACTCCACACAAGGACTGAGGCCCCGGCATGGACGGGAGAGGAATCCCGAGAGGTCCCCTAGCAACTCGCATGGGGACTGGCCTTTCCTGAGGCCACCAGAGCGGGTCCCTGAGGTCCCCGCCGTAACTCGAGAAGACCTGCCGCAACTCGAGAAAATCCAGGAGGTTCTCCCCTCCAGGCGAGATGAGGCCCATTTCCGCTGAGGCGTCTCGAGGCTGATCACACCTCACCTCTGGAACTTCGAAAGGCTCCTTCACACCCTTGGTGCAAATCCAGAAGTTCCCCGACCTAGCCGTCTCCACTCGAGAGGAATCACGAGGGTCCCGCCCACATCCAGAGGAGCCCCGTTTCCGCCTCGTAGCTCGAGATGAGGGATCCTTTCCCTGCTTCGTCGGGAAAGAGTTCCCGGCGTTCCCGTCGCATCTCAAGAGGAGGCCCTCTCAACAGGAACGGCGAGAGGAACTCCAGGGTCGTGCCACCATTCCAAGAGTCCCCCAGATGTCTCAGTCCATTCCAGAGGAACCTCTTTTCCCTTCACCGGCTCGTCTTTCACGCCGAGGATCGACTCACACCAAGGTGGCACGTGGCACAGCCCTGTGGGAAAGCCTCGTGGGAAAGCCTCGAGGGACAGCCTCGAGGGAAAGCCACAGATCCCTTGATCCACGTGACAGGAAGCGTGACACTACTGCTGCAGCTCGGGAGGAAAGCGCACGTGCATGCCCCCACTCGAGACGAGGCCTGACTCCCCTGGGGAGACTCAGAAGCACCCCAAGATCCATGGCAACACTGGAGAGGAATCCTCAGGTTCCGGCCCCGACTCCACACAAGGACTGAGGCCCCGGCATGGACGGGAGAGGAATCCCGAGAGGTCCCCTAGCAACTCGCATGGGGACTGGCCTTTCCTGAGGCCACCAGAGCGGGTCCCTGAGGTCCCCGCCGTAACTCGAGAAGACCTGCCGCAACTCGAGAAAATCCAGGAGGTTCTCCCCTCCAGGCGAGATGAGGCCCATTTCCGCTGAGGCGTCTCGAGGCTGATCACACCTCACCTCTGGAACTTCGAAAGGGTCCTTCACACCCTTGGTGCAAATCCAGAAGTTCCCCGACCTAGCCGTCTCCACTCGAGAGGAATCACGAGGGTCCCGCCCACATCCAGAGGAGCCCCGTTTCCGCCTCGTAGCTCGAGATGAGGGATCCTTTCCCTGCTTCGTCGGGAAAGAGTTCCCCGCGTTCCCGTCGCATCTCAAGAGGAGGCCCTCTCAACAGGAACGGCGAGAGGAACTCCAGGGTCGTGCCACCATTCCAAGAGTCCCCCAGATGTCTCAGTCCATTCCAGAGGAACCTCTTTTCCCTTCACCGGCTCGTCTTTCACGCCGAGGATCGACTCACACCAAGGTGGCACGTGGCACAGCCCTGTGGGAAAGCCTCGTGGGAAAGCCTCGAGGGACAGCCTCGAGGGAAAGCCACAGATCCCTTGATCCACGTGACAGGAAGCGTGACACTACTGCTGCAGCTCGGGAGGAAAGCGCACGTGCATGCCCCCACTCGAGACGAGGCCTGACTCCCCTGGGGAGACTCAGAAGCACCCCAAGATCCATGGCAACACTGGAGAGGAATCCTCAGGTTCCGGCCCCGACTCCACACAAGGACTGAGGCCCCGGCATGGACGGAGAGGAATCCCGAGAGGTCCCCTAGCAACTCGCATGGGGACTGGCCTTTCCTGAGGCCACCAGAGCGGGTCCCTGAGGTCCCCGCCGTAACTCGAGAAGACCTGCCGCAACTCGAGAAAATCCAGGAGGTTCTCCCCTCCAGGCGAGATGAGGCCCATTTCCGCTGAGGCGTCTCGAGGCTGATCACACCTCACCTCTGGAACTTCGAAAGGCTCCTTCACACCCTTGGTGCAAATCCAGAAGTTCCCCGACCTAGCCGTCTCCACTCGAGAGGAATCACGAGGGTCCCGCCCACATCCAGAGGAGCCCCGTTTCCGCCTCGTAGCTCGAGATGAGGGATCCTTTCCCTGCTTCGTCGGGAAAGAGTTCCCGGCGTTCCCGTCGCATCTCAAGAGGAGGCCCTCTCAACAGGAACGGCGAGAGGAACTCCAGGGTCGTGCCACCATTCCAAGAGTCCCCAGATGTCTCAGTCCATTCCAGAGGAACCTCTTTTCCCTTCACCGGCTCGTCTTTCACGCCGAGGATCGACTCACACCAAGGTGGCACGTGGCACAGCCCTGTGGGAAAGCCTCGTGGGAAAGCCTCGAGGGACAGCCTCGAGGGAAAGCCACAGATCCCTTGATCCACGTGACAGGAAGCGTGACACTACTGCTGCAGCTCGGGAGGAAAGCGCACGTGCATGCCCCCACTCGAGACGAGGCCTGACTCCCCTGGGGAGACTCCGAAGCACCCCAAGATCCATGGCAACACTGGAGAGGAATCCTCAGGTTCCGGCCCCGACTCCACACAAGGACTGAGGCCCCGGCATGGACGGGAGAGGAATCCCGAGAGGTCCCCTAGCAACTCGCATGGGGACTGGCCTTTCCTGAGGCCACCAGAGCGGGTCCCTGAGGTCCCCGCCGTAACTCGAGAAGACCTGCCGCAACTCGAGAAAATCCAGGAGGTTCTCCCCTCCAGGCGAGATGAGGCCCATTTCCGCTGAGGCGTCTCGAGGCTGATCACACCTCACCTCTGGAACTTCGAAAGGCTCCTTCACACCCTTGGTGCAAATCCAGAAGTTCCCCGACCTAGCCGTCTCCACTCGAGAGGAATCACGAGGGTCCCGCCCACATCCAGAGGAGCCCCGTTTCCGCCTCGTAGCTCGAGATGAGGGATCCTTTCCCTGCTTCGTCGGGAAAGAGTTCCCGGCGTTCCCGTCGCATCTCAAGAGGAGGCCCTCTCAACAGGAACGGCGAGAGGAACTCCAGGGTCGTGCCACCATTCCAAGAGTCCCCCAGATGTCTCAGTCCATTCCAGAGGAACCTCTTTTCCCTTCACCGGCTCGTCTTTCACGCCGAGGATCGACTCACACCAAGGTGGCACGTGGCACAGCCCTGTGGGAAAGCCTCGTGGGAAAGCCTCGAGGGACAGCCTCGAGGGAAAGCCACAGATCCCTTGATCCACGTGACAGGAAGCGTGACACTACTGCTGCAGCTCGGGAGGAAAGCGCACGTGCATGCCCCCACTCGAGACGAGGCCTGACTCCCCTGGGAGGCTCCGAAGCACCCCAAGATCCATGGCAACACTGGAGAGGAATCCTCAGGTTCCGGCCCCGACTCCACACAAGGACTGAGGCCCCGGCATGGACGGGAGAGGAATCCCGAGAGGTCCCCTAGCAACTCGCATGGGGACTGGCCTTTCCTGAGGCCACCAGAGCGGGTCCCTGAGGTCCCCGCCGTAACTCGAGAAGACCTGCCGCAACTCGAGAAAATCCAGGAGGTTCTCCCCTCCAGGCGAGATGAGGCCCATTTCCGCTGAGGCGTCTCGAGGCTGATCACACCTCACCTCTGGAACTTCGAAAGGCTCCTTCACACCCTTGGTGCAAATCAAGAAGTTCCCCGACCTAGCCGTCTCCACTCGAGAGGAATCACGAGGGTCCCGCCCACATCCAGAGGAGCCCCGTTTCCGCCTCGTAGCTCGAGATGAGGGATCCTTTCCCTGCTTCGTCGGGAAAGAGTTCCCGGCGTTCCCGTCGCATCTCAAGAGGAGGCCCTCTCAACAGGAACGGCGAGAGGAACTCCAGGGTCGTGCCACCATTCCAAGAGTCCCCCAGATGTCTCAGTCCATTCCAGAGGAACCTCTTTTCCCTTCAGCGGCTCGTCTTTCACGCCGAGGATCGACTCACACCAAGGTGGCACGTGGCACAGCCCTGTGGGAAAGCCTCGTGGGAAAGCCTCGAGGGACAGCCTCGAGGGAAAGCCACAGATCCCTTGATCCACGTGACAGGAAGCGTGACACTACTGCTGCAGCTCGGGAGGAAAGCGCACGTGCATGCCCCCACTCGAGACGAGGCCTGACTCCCCGGGGGAGACTCCGAAGCACCCCAAGATCCATGGCAACACTGGAGAGGAATCCTCAGGTTCCGGCCCCGACTCCACACAAGGACTGAGGCCCCGGCATGGACGGGAGAGGAATCCCGAGAGGTCCCCTAGCAACTCGCATGGGGACTGGCCTTTCCTGAGGCCACCAGAGCGGGTCCCTGAGGTCCCCGCCGTAACTCGAGAAGACCTGCCGCAACTCGAGAAAATCCAGGAGGTTCTCCCCTCCAGGCGAGATGAGGCCCATTTCCGCTGAGGCGTCTCGAGGCTGATCACACCTCACCTCTGGAACTTCGAAAGGCTCCTTCACACCCTTGGTGCAAATCCAGAAGTTCCCCGACCTAGCCGTCTCCACTCGAGAGGAATCACGAGGGTCCCGCCCACATCCAGAGGAGCCCCGTTTCCGCCTCGTAGCTCGAGATGAGGGATCCTTTCCCTGCTTCGTCGGGAAAGAGTTCCCGGCGTTCCCGTCGCATCTCAAGAGGAGGCCCTCTCAACAGGAACGGCGAGAGGAACTCCAGGGTCGTGCCACCATTCCAAGAGTCCCCCAGATGTCTCAGTCCATTCCAGAGGAACCTCTTTTCCCTTCACCGGCTCGTCTTTCACGCCGAGGATCGAACTCACACCAAGGTGGCACGTGGCACAGCCCTGTGGGAAAGCCTCGTGGGAAAGCCTCGAGGGACAGCCTCGAGGGAAAGCCACAGATCCCTTGATCCACGTGACAGGAAGCGTGACACTACTGCTGCAGCTCGGGAGGAAAGCGCACGTGCATGCCCCCACTCGAGACGAGGCCTGACTCCCCGGGGGAGACTCCGAAGCTCCCCAAGATCCATGGCAACACTGGAGAGGAATCCTCAGGTTCCGGCCCCGACTCCACACAAGGACTGAGGCCCCGGCATGGACGGGAGAGGAATCCCGAGAGGTCCCCTAGCAACTCGCATGGGGACTGGCCTTTCCTGAGGCCACCAGAGCGGGTCCCTGAGGTCCCCGCCGTAACTCGAGAAGACCTGCCGCAACTCGAGAAAATCCAGGAGGTTCTCCCCTCCAGGCGAGATGAGGCCCATTTCCGCTGAGGCGTCTCGAGGCTGATCACACCTCACCTCTGGAACTTCGAAAGGCTCCTTCACACCCTTGGTGCAAATCCAGAAGTTCCCCGACCTAGCCGTCTCCACTCGAGAGGAATCACGAGGGTCCCGCCCACATCCAGAGGAGCCCCGTTTCCGCCTCGTAGCTCGAGATGAGGGATCCTTTCCCTGCTTCGTCGGGAAAGAGTTCCCGGCGTTCCCGTCGCATCTCAAGAGGAGGCCCTCTCAACAGGAACGGCGAGAGGAACTCCAGGGTCGTGCCACCATTCCAAGAGTCCCCCAGATGTCTCAGTCCATTCCAGAGGAACCTGTTTTCCCTTCACCGGCTCGTCTTTCACGCCGAGGATCGACTCACACCAAGGTGGCACGTGGCACAGCCCTGTGGGAAAGCCTCGTGGGAAAGCCTCGAGGGACAGCCTCGAGGGAAAGCCACAGATCCCTTGATCCACGTGACAGGAAGCGTGACACTACTGCTGCAGCTCGGGAGGAAAGCGCACGTGCATGCCCCCACTCGAGACGAGGCCTGACTCCCCTGGGGAGACTCCGAAGCACCCCAAGATCCATGGCAACACTGGAGAGGAATCCTCAGGTTCCGGCCCCGACTCCACACAAGGACTGAGGCCCCGGCATGGACGGGAGAGGAATCCCGAGAGGTCCCCTAGCAACTCGCATGGGGACTGGCCTTTCCTGAGGCCACCAGAGCGGGTCCCTGAGGTCCCCGCCGTAACTCGAGAAGACCTGCCGCAACTCGAGAAAATCCAGGAGGTTCTCCCCTCCAGGCGAGATGAGGCCCATTTCCGCTGAGGCGTCTCGAGGCTGATCACACCTCACCTCTGGAACTTCGAAAGGCTCCTTCACACCCTTGGTGCAAATCAAGAAGTTCCCCGACCTAGCCGTCTCCACTCGAGAGGAATCACGAGGGTCCCGCCCACATCCAGAGGAGCCCCGTTTCCGCCTCGTAGCTCGAGATGAGGGATCCTTTCCCTGCTTCGTCGGGAAGAGTTCCCGGCGTTCCCGTCGCATCTCAAGAGGAGGCCCTCTCAACAGGAACGGCGAGAGGAACTCCAGGGTCGTGCCACCATTCCAAGAGTCCCCCAGATGTCTCAGTCCATTCCAGAGGAACCTCTTTTCCCTTCAGCGGCTCGTCTTTCACGCCGAGGATCCGACTCACACCAAGGTGGCACGTGGCACAGCCCTGTGGGAAAGCCTCGTGGGAAAGCCTCGAGGGACAGCCTCGAGGGAAAGCCACAGATCCTTGATCCACGTGACAGGAAGCGTGACACTACTGCTGCAGCTCGGGAGGAAAGCGCACGTGCATGCCCCCACTCGAGACGAGGCCTGACTCCCCGGGGAGACTCCGAAGCACCCCAAGGTCCATGGCAACACTGGAGAGGAATCCTCAGGTTCCGGCCCCGACTCCACACAAGGACTGAGGCCCCGGCATGGACGGGAGAGGAATCCGAGAGGTCCCCTAGCAACTCGCATGGGGACTGGCCTTTCCTGAGGCCACCAGAGCGGGTCCCTGAGGTCCCCGCCGTAACTCGAGAAGACCTGCCGCAACTCGAGAAAATCCAGGAGGTTCTCCCCTCCAGGCGAGATGAGGCCCATTTCCGCTGAGGCGTCTCGAGGCTGATCACACCTCACCTCTGGAACTTCGAAAGGCTCCTTCACACCCTTGGTGCAAATCAAGAAGTTCCCCGACCTAGCCGTCTCCACTCGAGAGGAATCACGAGGGTCCCGCCCACATCCAGAGGAGCCCCGTTTCCGCCTCGTAGCTCGAGATGAGGGATCCTTTCCCTGCTTCGTCGGGAAAGAGTTCCCGGCGTTCCCGTCGCATCTCAAGAGGAGGCCCTCTCAACAGGAACGGCGAGAGGAACTCCAGGGTCGTGCCACCATTCCAAGAGTCCCCCAGATGTCTCAGTCCATTCCAGAGGAACCTCTTTTCCCTTCAGCGGCTCGTCTTTCACGCCGAGGATCGACTCACAACAAGGTGGCACGTGGCACAGCCCTGTGGGAAAGCCTCGTGGGAAAGCCTCGAGGGACAGCCTCGAGGGAAAGCCACAGATCCCTTGATCCACGTGACAGGAAGCGTGACACTACTGCTGCAGCTCGGGAGGAAAGCGCACGTGCATGCCCCCACTCGAGACGAGGCCTGACTCCCCGGGGAGACTCAGAAGCACCCCAAGATCCATGGCAACACTGGAGAGGAATCCTCAGGTTCCGGCCCCGACTCCACACAAGGACTGAGGCCCCGGCATGGACGGGAGAGGAATCCCGAGAGGTCCCCTAGCAACTCGCATGGGGACTGGCCTTTCCTGAGGCCACCAGAGCGGGTCCCTGAGGTCCCCGCCATAACTCGAGAAGACCTGCCGCAACTCGAGAAAATCCAGGAGGTTCTCCCCTCCAGGCGAGATGAGGCCCATTTCCGCTGAGGCGTCTCGAGGCTGATCACACCTCACCTCTGGAACTTCGAAAGGGTCCTTCACACCCCTTGGTGCAAATCAAGAAGTTCCCCGACCTAGCCGTCTCCACTCGAGAGGAATCACGAGGGTCCCGCCCACATCCAGAGGAGCCCCGTTTCCGCCTCGTAGCTCGAGATGAGGGATCCTTTCCCTGCTTCGTCGGGAAAGAGTTCCCGGCGTTCCCGTCGCATCTCAAGAGGAGGCCCTCTCAACAGGAACGGCGAGAGGAACTCCAGGGTCGTGCCACCATTCCAAGAGTCCCCCAGATGTCTCAGTCCATTCCAGAGGAACCTCTTTTCCCTTCAGCGGCTCGTCTTTCACGCCGAGGATCGACTCACACCAAGGTGGCACGTGGCACAGCCCTGTGGGAAAGCCTCGTGGGAAAGCCTCGAGGGACAGCCTCGAGGGAAAGCCACAGATCCCTTGATCCACGTGACAGGAAGCGTGACACTACTGCTGCAGCTCGGGAGGAAAGCGCACGTGCATGCCCCCACTCGAGACGAGGCCTGACTCCCCGGGGGAGACTCAGAAGCACCCCAAGATCCATGGCAACACTGGAGAGGAATCCTCAGGTTCCGGCCCCGACTCCACACAAGGACTGAGGCCCCGGCATGGACGGGAGAGGAATCCCGAGAGGTCCCCTAGCAACTCGCATGGGGACTGGCCTTTCCTGAGGCCACCAGAGCGGGTCCCTGAGGTCCCCGCCGTAACTCGAGAAGACCTGCCGCAACTCGAGAAAATCCAGGAGGTTCTCCCCTCCAGGCGAGATGAGGCCCATTTCCGCTGAGGCGTCTCGAGGCTGATCACACCTCACCTCTGGAACTTCGAAAGGCTCCTTCACACCCTTGGTGCAAATCAAGAAGTTCCCCGACCTAGCCGTCTCCACTCGAGAGGAATCACGAGGGTCCCGCCCACATCCAGAGGAGCCCCGTTTCCGCCTCGTAGCTCGAGATGAGGGATCCTTTCCCTGCTTCGTCGGGAAAGAGTTCCCGGCGTTCCCGTCGCATCTCAAGAGGAGGCCCTCTCAACAGGAACGGCGAGAGGAACTCCAGGGTCGTGCCACCATTCAAGAGTCCCCAGATGTCTCAGTCCATTCCAGAGGAACCTCTTTTCCCTTCAGCGGCTCGTCTTTCACGCCGAGGATCGACTCACACCAAGGTGGCACGTGGCACAGCCCTGTGGGAAAGCCTCGTGGGAAAGCCTCGAGGGACAGCCTCGAGGGAAAGCCACAGATCCCTTGATCCACGTGACAGGAAGCATGACACTACTGCTGCAGCTCGGGAGGAAAGCGCACGTGCATGCCCCCACTCGAGACGAGGCCTGACTCCCCGGGGGAGACTCCGAAGCACCCCAAGATCCATGGCAACACTGGAGAGGAATCCTCAGGTTCCGGCCCCGACTCCACACAAGGACTGAGGCCCCGGCATGGACGGGAGAGGAATCCCGAGAGGTCCCCTAGCAACTCGCATGGGGACTGGCCTTTCCTGAGGCCACCAGAGCGGGTCCCTGAGGTCCCCGCCGTAACTCGAGAAGACCTGCCGCAACTCGAGAAAATCCAGGAGGTTCTCCCCTCCAGGCGAGATGAGGCCCATTTCCGCTGAGGCGTCTCGAGGCTGATCACACCTCACCTCTGGAACTTCGAAAGGGTCCTTCACACCCTTGGTGCAAATCCAGAAGTTCCCCGACCTAGCCGTCTCCACTCGAGAGGAATCACGAGGGTCCCGCCCACATCCAGAGGAGCCCCGTTTCCGCCTCGTAGCTCGAGATGAGGGATCCTTTCCCTGCTTCGTCGGGAAAGAGTTCCCGGCGTTCCCGTCGCATCTCAAGAGGAGGCCCTCTCAACAGGAACGGCGAGAGGAACTCCAGGGTCGTGCCACCATTCCAAGAGTCCCCCAGATGTCTCAGTCCATTCCAGAGGAACCTCTTTTCCCTTCAGCGGCTCGTCTTTCACGCCGAGGATCGACTCACACCAAGGTGGCACGTGGCACAGCCCTGTGGGAAAGCCTCGTGGGAAAGCCTCGAGGGACAGCCTCGAGGGAAAGCCACAGATCCCTTGATCCACGTGACAGGAAGCGTGACACTACTGCTGCAGCTCGGGAGGAAAGCGCACGTGCATGCCCCCACTCGAGACGAGGCCTGACTCCCCTGGGGAGACTCAGAAGCACCCCAAGATCCATGGCAACACTGGAGAGGAATCCTCAGGTTCCGGCCCCGACTCCACACAAGGACTGAGGCCCCGGCATGGACGGAGAGGAATCCCGAGAGGTCCCCTAGCAACTCGCATGGGGACTGGCCTTTCCTGAGGCACCAGAGCGGGTCCCTGAGGTCCCCGCCGTAACTCGAGAAGACCTGCCGCAACTTGAGAAAATCCAGGAGGTTCTCCCCTCCAGGCGAGATGAGGCCCATTTCCGCTGAGGCGTCTCGAGGCTGATCACACCTCACCTCTGGAACTTCGAAAGGGTCCTTCACACCCTTGGTGCAAATCCAGAAGTTCCCCGACCTAGCCGTCTCCACTCGAGAGGAATCACGAGGGTCCCGCCCACATCCAGAGGAGCCCCGTTTCCGCCTCGTAGCTCGAGATGAGGGATCCTTTCCCTGCTTCGTCGGGAAAGAGTTCCCGGCGTTCCCGTCGCATCTCAAGAGGAGGCCCTCTCAACAGGAACGGCGAGAGGAACTCCAGGTCGTGCCACCATTCCAAGAGTCCCCCAGATGTCTCAGTCCATTCCAGAGGAACCTGTTTTCCCTTCACCGGCTCGTCTTTCACGCCGAGGATCGACTCACACCAAGGTGGCACGTGGCACAGCCCTGTGGGAAAGCCTCGTGGGAAAGCCTCGAGGGACAGCCTCGAGGGAAAGCCACAGATCCCTTGATCCACGTGACAGGAAGCGTGACACTACTGCTGCAGCTCGGGAGGAAAGCGCACGTGCATGCCCCCACTCGAGACGAGGCCTGACTCCCCTGGGGAGACTCCGAAGCACCCCAAGATCCATGGCAACACTGGAGAGGAATCCTCAGGTTCCGGCCCCGACTCCACACAAGGACTGAGGCCCCGGCATGGACGGGAGAGGAATCCCGAGAGGTCCCCTAGCAACTCGCATGGGGACTGGCCTTTCCTGAGGCCACCAGAGCGGGTCCCTGAGGTCCCCGCCGTAACTCGAGAAGACCTGCCGCAACTCGAGAAAATCCAGGAGGTTCTCCCCTCCAGGCGAGATGAGGCCCATTTCCGCTGAGGCGTCTCGAGGCTGATCACACCTCACCTCTGGAACTTCGAAAGGCTCCTTCACACCCTTGGTGCAAATCAAGAAGTTCCCCGACCTAGCCGTCTCCACTCGAGAGGAATCACGAGGGTCCCGCCCACATCCAGAGGAGCCCCGTTTCCGCCTCGTAGCTCGAGATGAGGGATCCTTTCCCTGCTTCGTCGGGAAAGAGTTCCCGGCGTTCCCGTCGCATCTCAAGAGGAGGCCCTCTCAACAGGAACGGCGAGAGGAACTCCAGGGTCGTGCCACCATTCCAAGAGTCCCCCAGATGTCTCAGTCCATTCCAGAGGAACCTCTTTTCCCTTCACCGGCTCGTCTTTCACGCCGAGGATCGACTCACACCAAGGTGGCACGTGGCACAGCCCTGTGGGAAAGCCTCGTGGGAAAGCCTCGAGGACAACCTCGAGGGAAAGCCACAGATCCCTTGATCCACGTGACAGGAAGCGTGACACTACTGCTGCAGCTCGGGAGGAAAGCGCACGTGCATGCCCCCACTCGAGACGAGGCCTGACTCCCCGGGGGAGACTCAGAAGCACCCCAAGATCCATGGCAACACTGGAGAGGAATCCTCAGGTTCCGGCCCCGACTCCACACAAGGACTGAGGCCCCGCATGGACGGGAGAGGAATCCCGAGAGGTCCCCTAGCAACTCGCATGGGGACTGGCCTTTCCTGAGGCCACCAGAGCGGGTCCCTGAGGTCCCCGCCGTAACTCGAGAAGACCTGCCGCAACTCGAGAAAATCCAGGAGGTTCTCCCCTCCAGGCGAGATGAGGCCCATTTCGCTGAGGCGTCTCGAGGCTGATCACACCTCACCTCTGGAACTTCGAAAGGCTCCTTCACACCCTTGGTGCAAATCAAGAAGTTCCCCGACCTAGCCGTCTCCACTCGAGAGGAATCACGAGGGTCCCGCCCACATCCAGAGGAGCCCCGTTTCCGCCTCGTAGCTCGAGATGAGGGATCCTTTCCCTGCTTCGTCGGGAAAGAGTTCCCGGCGTTCCCGTCGCATCTCAAGAGGAGGCCCTCTCAACAGGAACGGCGAGAGGAACTCCAGGGTCGTGCCACCATTCCAAGAGTCCCCCAGATGTCTCAGTCCATTCCAGAGGAACCTCTTTTCCCTTCAGCGGCTCGTCTTTCACGCCGAGGATCGACTCACACCAAGGTGGCACGTGGCACAGCCCTGTGGGAAAGCCTCGTGGGAAAGCCTCGAGGGACAGCCTCGAGGGAAAGCCACAGATCCCTTGATCCACGTGACAGGAAGCGTGACACTACTGCTGCAGCTCGGAGGAAAGCGCACGTGCATGCCCCCACTCGAGACGAGGCCTGACTCCCCTGGGGAGACTCAGAAGCACCCAAGATCCATGGCAACACTGGAGAGGAATCCTCAGGTTCCGGCCCCGACTCCACACAAGGACTGAGGCCCCGGCATGGACGGAGAGGAATCCCGAGAGGTCCCCTAGCAACTCACATGGGACTGGCCTTTCCTGAGGCCACCAGAGCGGGTCCCTGAGGTCCCCGCCGTAACTCGAGAAGACCTGCCGCAACTCGAGAAAATCCAGGAGGTTCTCCCCTCCAGGCGAGATGAGGCCCATTTCCGCTGAGGCGTCTCGAGGCTGATCACACCTCACCTCTGGAACTTCGAAAGGCTCCTTCACACCCTTGGTGCAAATCAAGAAGTTCCCCGACCTAGCCGTCTCCACTCGAGAGGAATCACGAGGGTCCCGCCCACATCCAGAGGAGCCCCGTTTCCGCCTCGTAGCTCGAGATGAGGGATCCTTTCCCTGCTTCGTCGGGAAAGAGTTCCCGGCGTTCCCGTCGCATCTCAAGAGGAGGCCCTCTCAACAGGAACGGCGAGAGGAACTCCAGGGTCGTGCCACCATTCCAAGAGTCCCCCAGATGTCTCAGTCCATTCCAGAGGAACCTCTTTTCCCTTCAGCGGCTCGTCTTTTCACGCCGAGGATCGACTCACACCAAGGTGGCACGTGGCACAGCCCTGTGGGAAAGCCTCGTGGGAAAGCCTCGAGGGACAGCCTCGAGGGAAAGCCACAGATCCCTTGATCCACGTGACAGGAAGCGTGACACTACTGCTGCAGCTCGGGAGGAAAGCGCACGTGCATGCCCCCACTCGAGACGAGGCCTGACTCCCCTGGGGAGACTCAGAAGCACCCCAAGATCCATGGCAACACTGGAGAGGAATCCTCAGGTTCCGGCCCCGACTCCACACAAGGACTGAGGCCCCGGCATGGACGGGAGAGGAATCCCGAGAGGTCCCCTAGCAACTCGCATGGGGACTGGCCTTTCCTGAGGCCACCAGAGCGGGTCCCTGAGGTCCCCGCCGTAACTCGAGAAGACCTGCCGCAACTCGAGAAAATCCAGGAGGTTCTCCCCTCCAGGCGAGATGAGGCCCATTTCCGCTGAGGCGTCTCGAGGCTGATCACACCTCACCTCTGGAACTTCGAAAGGCTCCTTCACACCCTCGGTGCAAATCCAGAAGTTCCCCGACCTAGCCGTCTCCACTCGAGAGGAATCACGAGGGTCCCGCCACATCCAGAGGAGCCCCGTTTCCGCCTCGTAGCTCGAGATGAGGGATCCTTTCCCTGCTTCGTCGGGAAAGAGTTCCCGGCGTTCCCGTCGCATCTCAAGAGGAGGCCCTCTCAACAGGAACGGCGAGAGGAACTCCAGGGTCGTGCCACCATTCAAGAGTCCCCCAGATGTCTCAGTCCATTCCAGAGGAACCTCTTTTCCCTTCAGCG